>NC_135963.1:3904366-3955666 GCF_053455715.1 Rhinoraja longicauda
AGTGCTGGAGTAACTCAGTGGGTCGGGCAGCATCTCTGGAGAGAAGGAAACGAGGTGACGCTTCGGGTCGAGTCCGAAGAAGGGTCTCGACCCGAAACGTTCACCCCCCCCAGTTCCTTCTCTCCAGAGACGCTGCCTGACCCGCTGAGTTACTCCAGCGATCTGTGTCGAGCTCCCACAGATGCCAGATCAATAATCAGCGGCACAAAACTGCAGCCGCTGGAAACCTGCAAGAAACGAGTGTTTAGTTTAATGTCGCGTGTACCGAGCGAGGTACAGTGAAAGGCTTTAGTGTCGCGTGCTGACCGGTCAACGGAAAGACAACGCGCGATCACAATCGAGCCGTCCACTGTGTACAGATACATGATAAAGGGAAGGGGTGGGGGGGAGGGCGGTGGGGGAAGGGTGGGGGGGAGGGCGGTGGGGGAAGGGGTGGGGGGGAGGGCGGTGGGGGAAGGGGTGGGGGGGAGGGCGGTGGGGGAAGGGGTGGGGAGAGGGGGAAGGGGAGAGGGCAGGGGGAAGAGGGAAGGGGAAGGGGGGGAGAAGGGAGGGGGAAGGGGGAGGGGGAAGGGGAGAGGGGAGGGGGAAGGGGGAGGGGAAGAGGGGAAGGGGTGGGGAGAGGAAGGGGAAGAGGGAAGGGGAAGGGGGGAGGGGAGGGGGAAGAAGGGAAGGGGAAGGGGGGAGAAGGAGGGGAAGGGGGAGGGGGAAGGGGGAGAGGGGAGGGGAAGGGGAAGGGGAGAGGGGAGGGAGGAGAGGCAGTGGAGGGAGGGGGAAGGGGTGGGGAGAGGGGGGAGGGGAGGGGGTGAAAGGGGTGGGGGGAGAGGGGGGAAAGGGGGGTGGGGGTAGATGGATGGGGGAAGGGGGAGAGAGGGGGAGGGGGGAGAAGGAATGGGAAGGGGAGGGAAGGGGGTGGGAGAGGGGGGTGGGGGGGTGGGGGGAGAGGGAAGGGGAGAGGGGAGGGGGAGGAGAGGAGGGAGAGAGGGGAGGGGAGGGGAGGGAGGAGAGGGTGGGGGTGGGGTATGGGGTGTCCTGTGTGCTGTGTTTTGTGAGTGGAGGGCAGATTGATGGTTGGGGCAGTGGTGGTGAGTTTTCCCGCTCTGCCGCTGTGATGACTGCACTGCCTCAGCTCAACGTTGCCTCTTTGGGGTGAGTGACCTTAAGACAGTCTGAGGCTGCAGACAGCCCACCAGCCACACATGAGAGCAGTTAACTATAAAAGCAAGCAAATCGCTCCAGAGATAATTCCTTCCCTGCCCAATCTGTTTTGCATTACAGCCCAACATGCTCGCATTGCTTGTCAGCTCAGGGTCTGACCGAAAATCGACCGGAAAAAAAAACTTCCTTCACTTACTGAAGAGTAAAGAACATTTGTCCTTTTGACGTTCTCCGACTCTCCGAATCAGAGTCCGAAGAAGGGTCTCGACCCGAAACGTCGCCCGTCCCTTCCCTCCGCAGAAGCGCCCGCCCCGCTGAGTTACTCCAGCATTTCTGTGCGTCTATCTAAAGTTTGGAAGGTGTCTGCAGAGGCGGCGGTAGAACCGCTGCCTCGCGGCGCCGGGGACCCGGGTTCCATCCCGACCGCGGGCGCTGTCTTGTGCGGAGTTTGTACGTTCGTCCCCGTGACATTTTCGAGCTTCTGAACCCCCCTTCGCGCTCCATTCCGACCCCATTCCTTTTCTCCAGAGATGCTGCCTGACCTGCTGAGTTACTCCTCCAGCACTTAGAGTCACAGAGTGTGGAAACAGGCCCTTCGGCCCAGCCTGCCCACACCGTCCAACAATATCCCAGCTACACTAGTCCCACCTGCCCGCGTTTGGCCCATATCCCTCCAAACCCGTCCTATCCATGTGCCTGTCTAACTGTTTCTTAAACGTTGGGGCAGTCCCAGCCTCAACCACCTCCTCTGGCAGCTCGTTCCATACACCCACCACCCTTTGTGTCTATCTTTGGTTTCACTGAAATTCACTGTGGTGGTAGAGTTGCTGCCTCACAGCGCCAGAGTCCCGGGTTCGATCCTGACCACGGGCGCTGTCCGTACGGAGTTTGTACGTTCTCCCCGTGACCTGCGTGGGTTTTCTCCGGGTGCTCCGGTCTCCTCCCACACTCTAAAGACGTACAGGTTTTTATAGGCTAGTTGGCTTGGTATAAATGTAAATCGTCCCTCGCGCGGAAACAGGCCCTTCGACCCACCGAGTCCGTGCCAACCAGGACACTAACACCATCCTACACACACACTAGGGACAATTATACCGAGCCAATTAACCTACAAACCTGCACCTCTTTGGAGGAAACCCACGCAGGTCACGGGGAGAACGTGCAAACTCCGCACAGAGGGAGAGATGGATCAGCCCTGATGGAATGGCTGAGTAGACATGATGGGCCAGATGGTGTAATTCTGCTCCAAGCCCTTCTGAGTAAGTCACCCCTTATGGTCAACCATTATTACGGTTGCCAACCGTCCCGTATTAGCCGGGACATCCCGTATTTTCGGCTAAATCGGTTTGTCCCGTACGGGACCGCCCTTGTCCCGTATTACGCCCGCTGTCGGCCGGGACAGTGCAGGCTAACGGAGTGTGTTCGGGGAGCAGGGCCGAGTGTGTTCGCCTAACGGAGGTTGCGTAGCAACCCGCCTCCCGGACCGGGCAGCCGCCATTGGTGGAGCGGGAGCACGCGGCCGCTGGCTGGGTGAGGTCACGTGGGGCGCGGGGGGGGGGGGGGGCGGTGACGTCAACTTGTCCCGTATTTGGGAGCGAGAGAGTTGCCGACCCCTAACCGTAACCCCCGAGCCTTTCATTTTCACTTGACTACTTCGGTGGAATGTATGTATTTATCAAACGTCTTGCTTTTGCACTTTGGAACCGCGAACTTCAAAGGTGAGCGCACAGCCACATTGGTATCTGTGAGGCAGGAGAATGACAGGGCTTTGAACGTACAAACATACAGCAGAGAAACATTCCACGATTCACACTTACAACCCAACTTTGATTAATGGACATTCGGAGGCCCTGTAGTAAAAGCCATACTCCCACATGTAATTGAAAAGAACCATTTTACCATTAGAGTCATAGAAACATAGAAACATAGAGAATAGGTGCAGGAGTAGGCCATTCGGCCCTTCCAGCCTGCACCGTCATTCAATATGATCATGGCTGATCATCCAACTCAGTATCCCGTACCTGCCTTCTCTCCATACCCCCTGATCCCTTTAGCCACAAGGGCCACATCTAACTCCCTCTTAAATATAGCCAATGAACTGGCCTCAACTACCTTCTGTGGCAGAGAATTCCACAGATTCACCACTCTCTGTGTGAAAAAAAACTTTCTCATCTCGGTCCTAAAAGAATTCCCCCTTATCCTTAAACTGTGACCCCTTGTTCTGGACTTCCCCAACATCGGGAACAATCTTCCCGCATCTAGCCTGTCCAACCCCTTAAGAATTTTGTACGTTTCTATAAGATCCCCCCTCAATCTTCTAAATTCCAGCGAGTACAAGCCGAGTCTATCCAGTCTTTCTTCATATGAAAGTCCTGCCATCCCAGGAATCAATCTGGTGAACCTTCTCTGTACTCCCTCTATGGCAAGAATGTCTTTCCTCAGATTAGGAGACCAAAACTGTACGCAGCGAATGCAGCGCCGGAGACCCGGGTTCCATCCCGACTACGGGCGCCGTCTGTACGGAGTTTGTATGTTCTCCCCGTGACCTGCGTGGGTTTTCTCCGAGATCTCCGGTTTCCTCCCACACTCCAAAGACGTGCAGGTTTGTGGGTTAATTGGCTCGGTAAATGTAAAAATCGTCCCTAGTGTGTGCAGGATAGTGTTAGTGTGCGGGGATCGCTGGTCGGCGCGGACCCAGTGGGCCGAAAGGGCCTGTTTCCACGCTGTATCTCGAAACTAAGACTGTAGGAAAATAAGTGCAGATGCTGGTACAAATCGAAGGTATCACAAAATGCTGGCCTGCTGAGTTACTCCAGCATTTTGTGATACCTTCGAAACTAAGACTGCTCTCTGGTTGTTGGTTTAGAACTGAGATGAGGAAAAACTTTTTCAGTCAGAGAGTTGTGAATCTGTGGAATTCTCTGCCTCAGAAGGCAGTGGAGGCCAATTCTCTGAATGCATTCAAGAGAGAGCTAGATAGAGCTCTTAAGGATAGCGGAGTCAGGGGGTATGGGAGAAGGCAGGAACGGGGTACTGATTGAGAATGATCAGCCATGATCACATTGAATGGCGGTGCTGGCTCGAAGGGCCGAATGGCCTCCTCCTGCACCTATTGTCTATTGTCAGTTGCCTGATAACAGCTGGGAAGAAACTGTCCCTGAATCTGGAGGCGTGCGGTTTTTCACACCTCGGGAGTGAAACCGGAGCGCCCGGAGAAAACCCACGCAGGTGACGTGGAGAACGTGCAAACTCCGTACAGACAGCACCCGTAGTCAGGATGGAACCCGGGTCTCCGGCGCTGTGAGGCAGCAACTCTACCCCCTGCGCCACCGCGCCTCCGTTGGTCAAGGCACTTTGCGAGGAGGGTTCGCTCTCCCTTCCCGAACAGTTCCACCTTTGGCAGGCGAGTGGCAGAGACGTTATTGATCAGCAAAACCCATTGAACGAAGCCTCTTTATAGATTCACTCGGCAGCCTAAAGTAACGGCAGTAGTAGCTCTTAGAAATGCAAACTGAGCGCTGATTGCCAAACCACTCCGGCCTAGTCACTAGATTGACCCAGGCTCGGAGCTGGAAAACCAGACGCTACTGTGCCGGCTGTTAGGTTTAATGGTGCGTGTCTGGGAAACATTGATATATTCTCAGGAAAATGAGAGTATTGATCGACTAATAACTTACAAAAGCTCAGCCACCACTGGATTATTACAGACCCAATCTCAGTCTGGAGAGACCCATTTCAAAATACTCGGTACCGACCGCTGAGAGAGGAGAGGTTTCCATGAGTATGCACAGCGGGAGAGTTGCTGCCTCGCGGCGCCAGGGACCCCGGGTTTGATCCCGACCACGGGTGCTGTCCGCACGGAGATCGCCCGTGACCTGCGTGGGTTTTCTCCGGGTGCTCCAGGTTTCCTCCTACACTCCAAAGGGCGTTGCGGATTTGAAGGTCAATTGTCTTTGGTTAAAAAAATTGTGAATTGTCCCATGTGTGTCGGATAGGGATGGTCCCTGGTCGGCACGGACTCGGTGGGCCGAAGGGCCTGTTTCCGCGCCGTATCTGAAGTCTAAAGCAAAGCCTGCAGTTTTTGGAAAGTGTTGCCAGAGGAGGTAGTTGAGACGGGAATTTTAACAACATTTAAAAGACACTTTGACCGGAACACAGATAGGAAAGGCTTAGTGGGATATTGGCCAAACGTGGGCAGGTGGGACTAGTGCAAATGGGCCACTTTGGTCGGCATGGACTAGTTGGGTTAATGGGCCTGTATGAGTTTACTTTAGATTAATTTAGAGATACAGAGTGGAAAAAGTATTTTCGGCTCGACCCGAAACGTCACCCATTCCTTCTCTCCCGAGATGCTGCCTGACCCGCTGAGTTACTCCAGCAATTTGTGTCTAGACAATAGACAATAGACAATAGGTGCAGAAGGAGGCCATTCGGCCCTTCGAGCCAGCACCACCATTCAATGTGATCATGGCTGATCATTCTCAATCAGTACCCCGTTCCTGCCTTCTCCCCATACCCCCTGACTCCGCTATCCTTAAGAACTCTATCTAGCTCTCTCTTGAATGCATTCAGAGAATTGGCCTCCACTGCCTTCTGAGGCAGAGAATTCCACAGATTCACAACTCTCTGACTGTAAAAGTTTTTCCTCATCTCCGTTCTAAATGGCCTACCCCTTATTCTTAAACTGTGGCCCCTGGTTCTGGACTCCCCCAACATTGGGAACATGTTTCCTGCCTAACAAAATGGCGGCACTGCCCTAGCAGCTGCCGCTCACCTGCGGTCCATTTGTCTTTGTGTTTTTGTTGTTTTTTTTTGTCTTAATTGTAGTTGTGATGTGGTGTTTTGTGTTTGTGTACTATGTGTGTATGTGGGGGGGAGGGGGAAACTAACACTGTAAATATGTGTCCCTTCAGAACGGAGACCCGACCTTTGTTTTCTGGGCCGTGTCTCCGTTCCTGCTGCGGCCTACCATCGGCCCAACTCCTGGAGCTGTCGGCCTCCAGGGCTCTGGTTCGCAGAGCCCGCGGATCGGACTTACCACCACCGGAGCCGGCCGTCTTCGGAGGCTGCGGGAGCAGCTGCGACTCGCCTTAGGCTCGGGCCGCGTGGATGCCGACATCGGGAGCTCCGGCAGCGGCAGCATGTTCGCCCGCCCCGGATCGCGGGGCATGGGGCGCGGACATTTCACCATCCGGCGCGGCCTAGGATGGCCGCGGGATATTTCTCTGCTGGGCGGGGGCTTCAATGTCGGGAGCCACGACCGCCCCGACGTGCATCAACAGCGGCAGCAGCGTGTTCGCCCGCCCCGGATCGGACTTATCATCGGCGGAGCCGGCCGTCTTCGGAGGCTGCGGGAGTGGCTGCGACGCGACGCGCCTTGGGCTTGGCCCGCTGTGGACCGTCCGGCGCGGCCTGCAACCACAACAGCCTGGCTGCGGGCGAGGACAGCGGGAGAAGGGAAAGACATTGTGGCCTTCCATCACAGTGAGGAGAGAGAGGACTGGAGGAGACTCACTGTGATGGATGTTTCTTTGATGGATGTTTCTTTTTTTGTGTGTTTTTGGGGTTGGGTGGTTTGAGTGCCTGTTTGATGCTTCTATTGTTGGACTGTGTTTTGGGGGGTTTTTGGGGTTGGGTAATTTTGGGTGCCTGTTTAGTGCTTTTATTGTTGGACTGTGGGTGATTGAATTAACATTTTGTTCAAGATGGCCGCGCCGTTGTGTCTGGCTGCCTGCCACTGTATGTTTCTTTTTTTTCCTGGTCAGATGTGCAGCACTTTGGTCAACGTGGGTTGTTTTTAAATGTGCTATACAAATAAATTGACTTGACTTGACTTGACTCTAGCGTGTCCAACCCCTTAATAATCTACCTTCGATTTAAACCAGCGTCTGCAGTATTTTATTCCCACCTCTCAGCCCACCAGGTCCGCGCCGACCAGCGATCCCCACACACTAGCACCATCCTACACACACTAGGGAACAATATACACTTTTCCCGAAGTCAATTAAACTAAAAACCTGCACGTCTTTGGAGTGCGGGAGGAAACCGGAGCACCCGGAGAAAACCCACGCAGGTCACGGGGAGAACGTGCAAACTCCGTACAGACAGCGCCCGTAGTCGGGATCGAACCCAGGTCCCTGGCGTTGTGAGGCGGCAACTCTACCGCTGCGCCACCAAGGCTGTGCTCTGAGTCCCGGCAACACAGTAGTTGTGTTGTTGGATTAGTGGCCAGATCTCTAGAGCTTTGGACATGTTTAAATCCCAGCGTGAAAGTTAATTTAATGTAATTAAATAAATCTGGAATTAAAGCTAGACTTGGTAACAGAAGCCGTCAAACTATCAGATTTTAATAAAGAAAGCTTCCTGGTTCACTGAAGGGAAACAAATAGCACTGTAAACGCAAAGACAAGACAAGGCTGCTGGAGCGGCTGCGACTCGCCTTGGGCTCGGCCCGCTGTGGACCGTCCGGCGCGGCCTGCAACCACAACAACCTGACTGCGGGCGAGGACAGCGGGAGAAGGGAAAGACATTGTGGCCTTCCATCACAGTGAGGAGAGAGAGGACTGGAGGAGGAGGACTCACTGTGATGGATGTTTCTTTGATGGATGTTTCTTTTTTGTGTGTTTTTGGGGTTGTGTAATTTTAATGCTTATTTAATGCTTTTATTGTTGGACTGTGTTTTTGGGGGTTTTTTGGGGTTGTGTAATTTTAATGCTTATTTAATGCTTTTATTGTTGGACTGCGTGTGACTGAATTTCGTCCAATATTGGATGACAAATAAAGCTATCTTGAATCTTGAATTTGCAGACACAAGAGACCGTTCAGCAAAACACAAAGTGCCGGAGTAACTCAGCGGGTCAGGCAGCATTTGCGGAAGGAATGGACGGAAGACCCTTCTTCAGACTGATGATAGAAGACTTGCCCATTCAGAAGCAGCTTCTGGCCATTTTGTGTAGATGGTTGTTGTGTACATCGGTGGCGCAGCGGTAGAGTTGCCGCCTCACAGCGCCAGAGACCCGGGTTCGATCCCGACTACGGGAGTAGGGAGTTTGTACGATCTCCCCATGATCTGCGTGGGTTTTTTACCGGGTGCTCCGGTTTCCACCCACTCTCCAAAGACGTACGGGTTTGTTGGGTAACTGGCTTTGGTTAAAACTGGAAATTGTCCCTAGTGTGTGTGTGTGTAGGATAGCCTTAGTGAGTGGGGATCGCTGGTCGACATTGACCCGGGTCTGTGGTGCTGTAAGGCAGCAACTTTACCACTGCACCACCATTTCTGTTCAGTTTCAGTTTAGTTTATTGTCAAGTGTACCGAGGTACAGTGAAAAGCTTTTTTGTGGCGTGCTAACCAGTCAGTGGAAAGACAACACACGATTACAATCAATCCATTTACAGTGATAAGGGAATAACGTTTAGTGTAAAGTAGGAAATGTTGCTGCAGGAATAGACATTTAAGAATGTGGAGCGATTGTAATGTGTGATTGTAGATCTGTGCCTGTGGCCGGCACGCAAATAGTCGCCTGGGTTGGGCGCCATCTTGGAAGCACCATGCCACACTTTGTGTTACAACGTGGCTGGCATATGCAACTAGGGGTTGCCAACTACTTCACTCCCAAATAAGGGACACAAGGTGACGTCACCGCCCCGCGCCCCCACGTGACCTCACCCAGCCAGCGGCCACGTGCTCCTGCTCCAACAATGGCGGCCGCCCGGTCCGGGAGGCGGGTTGCTACACAAACTCTATTCGGTGGTGCCCGGGCCTCCGGGCCTACACTGTCCGGACCTACAGTGTCCGGGCCTACATCGGCCTCCGGGCCTACACTGTCCGGACCTACAGTGTCCGGGCCTACATCGGCCCCCGGGCCTACATCGGCACCCGGGCCTACATTGTCCGGGCCTACAACAGCCTCCGGGCCTACACTGTCCGGGCCTACAGTGTCTGGGCCTACATTGGCCCTCGGGCCTACAGTGCCTGGGCCTACATCGGCCCCCGGGCCTACAGTGTCTGGGCCTACATTGGCCCTCGGGCCTACAGTGCCTGGGCCTACATCGGCCCCCGGGTCTACAGTGTCCGGACCTACAGTGTCCAGGCCTACAACGGCATCCGGGCTTACAGTGTCCGGACCTACAGTGTCCGGGCCTACATCGGCCCCCAGACCTACACTGTCCGGACCTACAGTGTCCGGGCCTACATCGGCCCCCGGGCCTACAGTGTCCCGGCCAACAGCGCCCCCTCCGGGCCTTATACCGCACAAGGGCGGTCCCGTACGGGACAAACCAATTTAGCCGAATATACGGGATGTCCCGGCTAATACGGGACAGTTGCCAACCGTACGCACAACTGAAACGGCATTCTGAGAGCCTTTTATCAAATTACCCTCTGTCATTTCACCAGGCTACACGATAATTCGGAACATTATGCCCTCAGGTAACAATGTGAAAAATTCATCTGTCAGAAACCACTTTGAAATGCTGGACAATTTTGCCTATTCATATCAGATGCTGCCCATTTATCACTTTACAAACCCTACTCCATTTTCTGTCAGCAGTTTCGTGGCTCTCTTTACTTTTCTCTGCAAAGACGAAAAAAATCAACCCACCCAGGGATGACCCAGCAAAGGTCTTGAAAGTGTTGACAGGAGAGAATGTTTCATTGCTAAAGACCATCGCTCCGAGATTGTCGTCAACAAACCCACTTGGGGTTTCCGGAAAGAACTCCTCTATCCGCAGATTGGTGCGGAAGATGACAATAGACAATAGGTGCAGGAGAAGGCCATTCGGCCCATCGAGCCAGCACCGCCATTCAATGTGATCATGGCTGATCATTCTCAATCAGTACCCCGTTCCTGCCTTCTCCCCATACCCCCTGACTCTGCTATCCTTAAGGGCTCTATCCAGCTCTCTCTTGAATGCATTCAGAGAATTGGCCTCCACTGCCTTCCGAGGCAGAGAATTCCACAGATTCACAACTCTCTGACTGAAAAAGTTTTTCCTCATCTCCGTTCTAAATGGCCTACCCCTTATTCTTAAACTGTGGCCCCTGGTTCTGGACTCCCCCAACACTGGGAACATGTTTCCTGCCTCTGACGTGTCCAACCCCTTAATAATCTTATACGTTTCGATAAGATCTCCTCTCATCCTTCTAAATTCCAGTGTATACAAGCTTAGTTACTCCAGTCTTTCAACATATGATAGTCCCCCCATTCCGGGAATTAACCTAGTAAACCTACGCTGCACGCCCTCAATAGCAAGAATATCCTTCCTCAAATTTGGAGACCAAAACTGCACACAGTACTCCAGGTGTGGTCTCACTAGGGCCCTGTACAACTGCACACAGTACTCCAGGTGTGGTCTCACTAGGGCCCTGTACAACTGCAGATGGGCCCTGTTCCCGAAAGAATGGTTGCGTTGAATAAGTGGAAGCTTTATAAAGGGGCAGGGCAGACAAACCCTGCGATGGGAAAACGGAATAAAGAGCGAAGGAGACGGAGAATAACAGACGGGAGGATGTTTCAGTGGGTCACGGGCTGGTGAGACTGCACCGAAGCCAGACACAAAACGCTGGAGTAACTCAGCGGGGAAAGGCATCACCTCCGTATAGAAGGGACGGGCGACGTTTCGGTTCCAGATACTCCTTCAGACTGCACGGTGGCGCAGCGGGTAGAGCCGCCGCCTCACAGCGCCGGAGGCCCGGTTTCGATCCCGACTGCGGGCGCTGTCTGTGCGGAGTTCGCACGTTCTCCCCGTGACCTGTGTGGGTATTCTCCGGGTGCTCCGGTTTCCCCTCCCGCGCCCCAAAGAAGTGCGGGTTTGTAGGTTAATTGGCTTTGGTAAAATTGTAAATTATCCCCAGTGTGTGTAGACAATAGACAATAGACAATAGGTGCAGGAGGAGGCCATTCGGCCCTTCGAGCCAGCACCGCCATTCAATGTGATCATGGCTGATCATTCTCAATCAGTACCCCGTTCCTGCCTTCTCCCCATACCCCCTGACTCCGCTATCCTTAAGAGCTCTATCTAGCTCTCTCTTGAATGCATTCAGAGAATTGGCCTCCACTGCCTTCTGAGGCAGAGAATTCCACAGGATAGTGTAAGGATAGTGTTAGTGTGCGGGGATCGCCGGTCGGCACGGACTCGGTGGGCCAAAGGGCCTGTTTCCGCACGGTATCTCTCAACTAAACCCTGCAATTTCTAGCGGTGCTGGATGAAGCTGTATATTGCAGGAACATGGAGCTGAGATGCTGGTACAAATCGAAGGTATTTATTCACAAAGTGCTGGAGTAACTCAGCGGGTCAGGCAGCATCTCAGGAGAGAAGGAATGGGTGACGTTTCGGGTCGAGACCATCGGTCTGAAGAAGGGTGTCGATCCGAAACGTCACCCATTCCTTCTCTCCTGAGATGCTGCCTGACCCGCTGAGTTACTCCAGCACTGTGTGAATAAATACCTTCGAGCGGAGGTACTAAATCAGTCGCGATCTGGTCCTAATGGTCTTATTTGGCCCCATTCACCCCATTTACTGTCCATTTCTAATTGCCCCCAAAAATGAAGACTGGGGAATCAGAGTGCGGATTTGCACAGATGTTAGGCTGGACAAAAAGAGATTAAGTCCTCTTCCCCGATGGACAGCAGGGGTAACCAGAAGGGGTTTCATGACAATCTGGACGTTTCGCGGCCACCATTACAGATAGAAACATAGAAACATTCCATTGAACACATTCCATTTGTGGTCTTACAAATATATCTGACTGAGTGTGCATGTACCTCTTCCAGGCACTGAACAACATAACTGGTGTTTATGTTTCTTTCTCTTGTTAACCAACAGAGAATTATTGACACACTCCTACCCTCGTGAAAAATGGCCGCTGTTTTTATGAAGGGATATCAAACTCATGCCTTAATGTTCAAAAGACCCTTTAGAAATGTAGAAACATAGAAACATAGGAAATAGGTGAAGGGTTGAGGCCATTTGGCCCTTCGAGCCAGCACCGCCATTCATTGTGATCACGGCTGACCATCCACAATCAGTAACCCGTGCCTGCCTTCTCCCCGTACCCCTTGAGTCTGCTCGCCCCCGGAGGCGCAGGCGCAGGCGCAGCGGTAGAGGTGCTGCCTCACAGCGAATGCAGCGCCGGAGACTCAGGTTCGATCCTGACTACGGGCGCCGTCTGTACGGAGTTTGTACGTTCTCCCCCGTGACCTGCGTTGGTTTTCTCCGAGACCTTCGGTTTCCTCCCGCACTCCAAAGCAGTGCAGGTTTGTAGGTTAATTGACTGGGTAAAATGTAAAAATTGTCCCTAGTGTGTGTAGGATAGCGTTAATGTGCGGGGATCGCTGGGCGGCGCGGACTCGGTGGGCCGAAGGGCCTGTTTCCGCGCTGTACGTCTAAATCGAAAAATCTAAATCTAACTCTCTTTTAAATCCATCCAGTGAATTGGCCTCCACTGCCTTCTGCGGCAGAGAATTCCGCAAATTCACAACTCTCCGGGTGAAAAAGTTTTTTCTCACCTCAGTCTTAAATGGCCTCCCCCTTTATTCTTAGACTGTGTGGCCCCTGGTGTAAACTTTCCTCCCCCCTTTAAAAAAAAATCCCAGATTTATTCAATCAGTTAAATTTAAACCCCTGAGCGTCCACAACTGTCTGTGGGTCAGTGATCCAAATCACTGAGCTGACAGCCCGGTAACACAATGCTGCCAGACTCCAATGTTTTAATTTAATAGTGGTCTTTGGAGGACAAAACCTGTCCCAACAATTTTGTTTAGGAAGGAACTGCAGACGCTGGTTTAAATCGAAGGCAGACACAAATTGCTGGAGTAACTCAGCGGGACAGGCCGCGTCTCTGGAGAGAAGGAATGGGTGACGTTTCGGGTCCAGACCCTTCTTCGGACCATTTTGTCTCAATAGAATTCTCTGCCTCAGAAGGCAGTGGAGGCCAATTCTCTGAATGCATTCAAGAGAGAGCTGGATAGAGCTCTTAAGGATAGCGGAGTCAGGGGGTATGGGGAGAAGGCAGGAACGGGGTACTGATTGAGAATGATCAGCCATGATCACATTGAATGGCGGTGCTGGCTCCAAGGGCCGAATGGCCTCCTCCTGCACCTATTGTCTATTGTTGCTTGGTGCAAAGGAGGCCAGATTAAGATGCGTCACAAAGATTTTGTTTAGTTTTGTTTAATGTCAGGTGTACCCAGGTGCAGTGAGAAGCTTTTTAGTTTAGTTTAGTTTAGAGGTACAGCGTGGAAACAGGCCACTAGACAATAGGTGCAGGAGTAGGCCATTCGGCCCTTTGAGCCATTCACTGTGATCATGGCTGATCATTCTCAATCAGTACCCCGTTCCTGCCTTCTCCCCGTACCCCCTGACTCCGCTATCCTTAACTCTAACGTGTCCAATCCCTTAATAATCTTATATGTTTCATTTAGATCCCCTCTCATCCTTCTAAATTCCAGTGTATACAAGCCCAGTCGCTCCAGTCTTTCAACATACGACAATAGACAATAGGCAATAGACAATAGGTGCAGGAGGAGGCCATTCGGCCCTTCGATTCCGCTATCCTTAAGAGCTCTATCCAGCTCTCTCTCTTGAATGCATTCAGAGAATTGGCCTCCACTGCCCTCTGAGGCAGAGAATTCCACAGATTCACAACTCTCTGAGTGAAAAAGGTTTTCCTCATCTCCGTTCTAAATGGCCTTTCACTTATTCTTAAACTGTGGATCCTGGTTCAGGACTCCCCCAACATTGGGAACACGTTTCCTGCCTCTAACGTGTCCAACCCCTTAGTAATCTTATATGTTTCGATAAGATACCCTCTCATCCTTCTAAATTCCAGTGTATACAAGCCCAGTCGCTCCATTCTTTCAACATTCGACAGTCCCGCCATCCCGGGGATTAACCTCGTGAACCTACGCTGCACGCCCTCAATAGCAAGGATGTCCTTCCTCAAATGTGGAGACCAAACCTGCACACAGTACCCCAGGTGCGGTCTCATTAGGTCCTTCGAGGCCCACTGAATCCACGCCGACCAGCGATCCCCACACATTTACAGTATCCTACACACACAAACACACTCGGGACAATTTACAACTTTACCAAAGCTGATTAGCCTGAAAGCCTGTACGTCTTTGGAGTGTGGGAGGAAACCGGAGCACCCGGAGAAAACCCACGCAGGTCACGGGGAGAACGTACACACAACACCCGTGGTCGGGGTGGAACCCGGGTCTCTGGCGCTGTGAGGCAGCAACTCTACCGCTGCGCCACCGTGCTGACCCTTTTGCTGCGTACTAACCAGTCAACGGAAACACACTACGCGATTACAATCGAACCGTCCACAGTGTGCAGATACAGGATAAAGGGAATAACATTTAGTGCAAGAACAAGTGCAGTAAAGACTGATCAAAGATGGCCCATCTTTGAGTTTGATCTGATTGTATTTAGTCTAGTTTAGTTTAGAGATACAGCGCGGAAACAGGCCCTTCGGCCCACCGGGTCCGCGCCGACCAGCGATCCCCGCACACTAACACTATCCTACACACACTAGGGGCAATTTTACATTTTTACCAAGCCAATTAACCTACAAACCTGCACGTCTTTGGAGTGTGGGAGGAAACTGAAGATCTCGGAGAAAACCCACGCAGGTCACGGGGAGAACGTACAAACTCCGCACAGACGGCGCCCGTAATCGGGATGGAACCCGGGTCTCCGGCGCTGCATTCGCTGTAAGGCAGCAACTCTACCGCTGCGCCCAAGTCTAGTATCTATCTACAAGTATAGTACTATTTTTGATCTGATTGACTGGCACGCAAATCAAAGCTTTCCACTCTACTTCTGACAGTAATAAACCCCAAGGTAAGACACAAAATGCTGGAGTAACTCAGCGGGTCAGGCAACATCTCTGGAGAACATGGATAGGTGACGTTCGACAGAGTGCTGGAGTAACTCAGCGGGTCAGGCAGCATCTCTGGAGAACATGGATAGGTGACGTTTCACAGAGTGCTGGAGTAACTCAGCGGGACAGGCAGCATCTCTGGAGAACACGGATAGGTGACATTTCGGATCGAGACCCTTCCTCAAACCTTCTTCTGTTTGACGAAGGGTCTCGACCCGAAACGTCACCCATTCCTTTTCTCCAGAGATGCTGCCTGTCCCGCTGAGTTACTCCAGCTTTTTGTGTCCATCCGGTTTAAACCAGCACCTGCAGTTCCTTCCAACAGAACAATAAACGCAATGTGTAGAAAGGAATTGCAGATGCCGGTTTGTTCCGAAGATAGACGCAGAGGGCTGGAGTAACTCAGTGGGTCAAGCAGCATCTCTGGAGAAAGAAAATGGGTGACGTTTCGGGTCAAAACCCTTCTTCAGACAGGCTATCAACCTAAACAACGTAAATCTAAACCTAGACCCCATTCTTTTCGACTCATAAATGATAGGAATAGAATTAGGCCGTTCGGCCCATCAAGTCTACTCTGCCATTCAATCACGGTTGTTCCATCTCCCCCCCGAACCCCATTCTCCTGCCTTCTCCCCACAACCCCTGACACCCGTACCAATCAAGAATCTCTCTCTCTCTCTCTCTCTCTCTCTCTCTCTCTCTCTCTCTCTCTCTCTCTCTCTCTCTCTCTCTCTCTCTCTCTCTCTCTCTCTCTCTCCTCTCTCTCTCTCTCTCTCTCTCTCTCTCTCTCTCTCTCTCTCTCTCTCTCTCTCTCCTCTCTCTCTTCTCTCTCTCTCTCTCTCTCTCTCTCTCTCTCCTCTCTCTCTCTCTCCTCTCTCTCTCTCTCTCTCCTCTCTCTCTTCTCTCTCTCTCTATCTCTGCCTTAAAAATATCCACTGACTTGGCCTCCACAACCTTCTGTGGCAAAGAATTCCACAGATTCACCACCCTCTGACTACACAAATTCCTCCTCATCTCCTTCCTAAAGGAACGTCCTTTAATTCTCAGGCTGTGCCCTCTAGTCCTAGACTCTCCACCAGTGGAAACATCCTCTCCACATCCACTCTATCCAGGCCTTTCACTATTCGGTAAGTTCCAATGAGGTTTCCCCCCCCTCATCCTTCTAAACTCCAGCGAGTACAGGCCCAGTGCCAACAAATGGTCATCATATGTTAACCCCACTCATTCCTGGGACTCGAGAGAATCAGGATCAAGCCGATTCAATCTCACAGTCCCACCGATTTCAGTAAAACCCGCCCGGTGAATCTGCACTCGATTATCTTTTCAGTCAAGTTAATCCTTTGTTCAATAAAGGAAAGAACATTTGTGCACAATCCTCCCTGGGTCGCCTCACCGAGGCTTTATATAAACATAGACAATAGGTGCAGGAGGGAGGCCATTCGGGCCCCTTCGAGCCAGCACCGCCATTCATTGTGATCATGGCTGATCATCCACAATCAGTAACCCGTGCCTGCCTGCCTTCCTCCCCATAATCCCTTGATTCCGCTATCCTCTAGAACTCTCTTTTTAAATCCATCCAGTAAATCGGCCTCCACTGCCCTCTGTGGCAGCGAATTCCACAAATTCACAACCCTCTGGGTGAAAAGGTTTTTTCTCACCTCAGTTTTAAATGGGCCTCCCCCTTTATTCTCAGACTGTGCGGCCCAGAAATGGACGTGACCATTGTGTTCACTGTTTGAAAATTCCCGTTTCCTGAGCCTGGTGCCAATGATAACACTCTATGCAAGGTAGAAACCAGTCTCCCAAAACAAGAATTATTCCCTTTAGCAATGATATCAGTGATGCTTGTCATTATATCTTGCATAGCGTTAGACTGAGTGACACACGACAACAAAAATGCTGCCTAATTAACCCTCGGTCTAGTTTAGTTCAGAGATACAGCACAGAAACAGGCCCTTCGCCCACCGAGTCCACGCCGACCAGCCATCCCCACACACTAACACCATCCTACACTCACTAGCGACATTTTTTTACATTTACCAAACCAATTAGCCTACAAACCTGCACGTCTTTGGAGTGTGGGAGGAAACCGAAGATGTTGGAGAAAACCCACGCAGGTCACGGGGAGAACGTACAAACTCCGTACAGACGGCGCCCGTAGTCGGGATGGAAACCCGGGTCTCCGGCGCTGCATTCGCTGTAAGGCAGCAACTCTACCGCTGCGCCACCGTGGCCATTTCCAGATTCAGGACAGTTTCTTCCCAGCTGTTATCAGGCAACTGAACCATCCAACCACAACCAGAGAGCAGTGCTGAACTACTATCTACCTCATTGGTGACCCTCGGACTATCCAGGACCGATCTCCATTTACCCACAGACATCCCAAGGTCAGTAGGTAAATACAGTATTCCCTCGATAGCTCTTCAGTCTAATTCTAAGCAGATCTGTTCCTTCCCTGTAAAAACCCCTGCAACTACCTGCCATGTGGACCGGGTGCACTGACGGACAGGGAGAGAGGCAGGGGGGGGAGAGAGAGGCAGGGGGGGGGGAGAGAGAGAGACAGGGAGAGAGAGGGGGGGAGGAGAAAGGAGAGAGAGGGGAGGGAGGGGGGGGAGGGGGGAGAAGGGGGAGATGGGAGATGGGAGTTGGAGAGGGAGAGGGAGAGGGAGAGGGAGAGGGAGAGGGAGAGGGAGAGGGAGAGGGAGAGGGAGAGGGAGAGGGAGAGGGAGAGGGAGAGGGGGAGGGGGAGGTGGAGGGGGAGGGGGAGGGGGAGAGAGAGAGAGAGTGACGGGGAGAGAGGAGAGAGGAGAGAGGAGAGGAGGGGGGATCAGTGAAAATCAGAAGGATGACACTGAAAGTAGTACCAGTAGATAGTTTCATCGTTGCTGGGAAAGCTATGATTGGGAAATTTAGTGGGAAATATAATCTGATTATAGACAATAGACAATAGACAATAGGTGCAGGAGGAGCCATTCGGCCCTTCGAGCAAGCACCGCCATTCAATGTGATCATGGCTGATCATTCTCAATCAGTACCCCCGTTCCTGCCTTCTCCCCATACCCCCTGACTCCGCTATCCTTAAGAGCTCTATCTAGCTCTCTCTTGAATGCATTCAGAGAATTGGCCTCAACTGCCTTCTGAGGCAGAGAATTCCACAGATTCACAACTCTCTGACTGAAAAAGTTTTTCCTCATCTCCGTTCTAAATGGCCTACCCCTTATTCTTAAACTGTGGCCCCTTGTTCTGGACTCCCCCAACATTGGGAACATGTTTCCTGCCTCTAACGTGTCCAACCCCCTAATTAATCAAATTGCAAGCAGCAATAGATGGCCACAAATGTGAAGACACCATTTGTTGTTTCCACTAGTAGTAGATTTACGAGGATGTTGCCAGGACTAGAGGGTGTGAGCTACAGAGAGAGGTTGAGTAGGCTGGGTCTCTATTCCACGGAGCGCAGGACGATGAGGGGAGATCTTATAGAGGTGTATAAAATCATGAGAGGAATAGATCGGGTAGATGCACAGAGTCTCTTGTTCAGAGGAGGGGAATCTAGAACTAGAAGACATAGGTTTCAGGTGAGGGGGGGAAGATTTAATAATATCCTGAGGGGCCACTTTTTCACACAAAGGGTGGTGGGTGTATGGAACGAGCTTCCAGAGGAGGTAGTTGAGGCTGGGACTATCACAATGTTTAAGCAACATTTGGGCAGTCACATGGATAGGACAGGTTTGGAGGGATATGGACCAAGCGCAGGCAGGTGGGACTAGTGTAGCTGGGACATGTTGGCCGGTGTGGGCAAGTTGGGCCGAAGGGCCTGTTTCCACACTGTATCACTGTATGATACATCAGGAGGAACTCCACATGACAAGAAACTAAACTAAACTAAACTTCTGTGCCTGAACAATACTACAACGCGGTCACGGTGGCGCAGCGGTAGAGTTGCCGCCTTACAGCGAACGCAGCGCCGGAGACCCGGGTTCCATCCCGACTACGGGCGCCGTCCGTACGGAGTTTGTACGTTCTCCCGTGACCTGCGTGGCTTTTCTCCGGGATCTTCGGTTTCCTCCCACGCTCCAAAGACGTGCAGGTTTGTAGGTTAATTGGCTCGGTGTAAATGTAAAAATTGTCCCGTGTGTGTGTAGGGTAGTGTTAGTGTGTGGGGATCGCTGGTCGGCGTGGACTCGGTGGGCCAAAGGGCCTGTTTCCGCG
This sequence comes from Rhinoraja longicauda, assembly GCF_053455715.1. NCBI lineage: Eukaryota > Metazoa > Chordata > Chondrichthyes > Rajiformes > Arhynchobatidae > Rhinoraja > Rhinoraja longicauda. The sequence goes on from NC_135963.1 coordinate 3,923,616, forward strand.
CTGTATCTCGAAACTGAAAAACGTAGTGATAAGTCAAGGCAGGCTCTCTCTCTCTCTCTCTCTCTCTCTCCCGTTCCATGGGAAAATAGGGATGGGGAAAATTCTCATCCCATCTCATTTTGATTTTAATTGACCCAGCACCTTCATTGAAGTGGAAGAGAAAGGTGGGTGGGGGGGGGGGGGGGGGGTGGATGGGGGGCAATGCTCGGTTATATTAAGAGGGGTTAACACCAAGGACAGAGCTAGGAGGCATTGAAGTGCGTGCGAAAAGACACCTCTGAGTTCAAATCCAGAGGCCCCTCAATGGAAGCTCTCACCCTCCCCGACCCCCGGCTAACAAAACAGACGACAACGAAAAATTCTCCTCGGTGAAAATCACCCGCCCTGTCATAGAAATCGTGTTTGAAAAGCTGGCCGAAAGAGAAAACACAAAGCAGAGAAGTCTCACACACACCCCACATGCAAATGCCACTGAGAACACACAGGCTCTCCGACCTCACTCGGTCAATGTAGCCTTTGGCCGCTTTGATTCAGTACAACATTTACCCGTGCTCTTTCACGAGTCCTGCGGCCCCCAAAAAACTTTCCGCAATTCCTTTATTCTTTTTGTTTCTTTTGCATTCTTCGCTGAGTTTTTCCCCCCGGTCTGTTTTTTTGTGCATTTAGTCAAGTCCCCTCCCCCCTGATGAATTCACACACACACACACACACAAACTATCCATCGTTCAACTCAATGCCCTGCCTCTTGTCATTCACTCTCTTTATCCACCGGCGCTCAGTAGATGGATGACACTTTCGAGGCCACACAGGGTCTCTGCTCATTGCCCCTCGTCTGTCCCGAGAAGGTGCCGGCCAAAACCTATTGTCTTTAATTAACTCAAAGAGGCTTGGCGGCATCTTTACAAATCTAAAGGGGCAGCACGGTGGCGCGGCGGTAGAGTTGCTGCCTCACAGCGCCGGAGTTTTACCTTCGCTTAGAGATACAGCGCGGAAACAGGCCCTTCGGCCCACCGGGTCCGCGCCGACCAGCGATCCCCGCACACTAACACTATCAAAGCAGCCACAGCCAGACATAAAAACAGCTTTTTTCCACGCGTAGTAGTTCTACTCAATATCCAAACTCTGTAGTCTCTTTTTTGCTCTGGTTTATTTTCACCCACATGTTTAGACCGTAATGTTGTATCCTTATTGTTTTAATGTGGTTATGCTTTATTCTTAATTGTTAACTGTATGTTTGTGTTGTCATTTGTGAGCAGAGCACCAAGGCACATTCCTTGTATCTGCACATACTTGGCCAATAAACTTATTAATTAATTCATTCATTCATTCTATCCCACATCCACTAGGGACAATTTTCACGTTCACCAAGCCAATTAACCTACATACCTGTACGTCTTTGGAGTGCGGGAGGAAACCGAAGATCTCGGAGAAAACCCACGCAGGTCAGGGGGAGAACGTACAAACTCCGTACAGACGGCGCCCGTAGTCGGGATGGAACCCGGGTCTCCGGCGCTGCATTCGCTGTAAGGCAGCAACTCTACCGCTGTGCCACCCTAAGGTTAAACTCCACAGCGTAAGACAGACCAGAGACCGCAGACAAAATGTGTAGGAAAGAACTGCAGATGCTGGTTTAAAATCGAAGATAGACACAAAATGCAGGAGTAACTCAGCGGGTCAGGCGGCATCTCTGGAGAGAAGGAACGGGTGAATTTTCGGGAAGAAAGGTCTCGACCCGTAACGACATCCCATTCCTTCTCAGCCTGTCCCACTGAGTTACTAAGAGTCAGGGGAGAGGGGGGGATACATAGAGATATGGGAGGGTAAGGTGGTAAGGTGTGAAAAGGACAGATCAAAGCAGATGGTGATAAGGAAATGTAGAATGGATCACTGTCAGCTGAGGGGAAGGTGACAACGAGGCATACAATCAGTGGGCGGCACGGTAGCGCAGCGGTAGAGTTGCTGCTTTACAGCGAATGCAGCGCCGGAGACTCAGGTTCGATCCTGACTACGGGTGCTGCACTGTAAGGAGTTTGTACGTTCTCCCCGTGACCTGCGTGGGTTTTCTCCGAGATCTTCGGTTTCCTCCCACACTCCAAAGACGTACAGGTATGTAGGTTAATTGGCTGGGTAAATGTAAAATGTAAAAATTGTCCCTAGTGGGTGTAGGATAGTGTTAATGTACGGGGATCGTTGGGCGGCACGGACTTGGTGGGCCGAAAAGGCCTGTTTCCGGCTGTAGATATATGATATGATATGATGATATGAATATTTAATCAGGAGGACAGTGAAACTAGTCGGAGAACTAGGATGGGGGAGGGACGGAGAGAGAGAGAGGGGGAAGCAAGCAAGGGATACTTGAAGTTAGAGAAGTCAATGTTCATACCGATGATGGACACAATCATCGGAGTAACTCAGCAGGTTAGACAGCACCTCTGGAGAGAAGGAATAGGTGACATATGTTGAAAGACTGGAGCGGCTAAGCTTGTATACGCTGGAATTTAGAAGGATGAGAGGGGATCTTATCGAAACGTATAAGATTATTAAGGGGTTGGATTGTAAGCGGATTGCTTTCTGAGATTCAGGGTATTTTTTCCCCGAACACGATGTGTCGTAAGTTCATCAGTGATAGGAGCAGTATTAGGCCATTCGGCCCATCAAGTCCACTCTGCCATTCAAGCACGCCTGATTTGTCTCTCCCTCCCAACCCCATTCTCCTGTCTTACCCCCATAACCCCCTGACATCCGTATTGATTAAGAATCTATCTATCTCCGCCTTACAAATATCCACTGTCTTGGCCTCCACAGCCTTCTGTGCCAAGGAATTCCACAGATTCACCGCCCTCTGACTAAAGAAATTCCTCCTCATCTCCCTGCTATAGGAACGTCCTTCAATTCTGAGGCCGTGCCCTCTGGTCCTAGACTCTCCCACTAGTGGAAACACCCTCTCCACATCCACTCTATCCAGACCTTTCACTATTCGGTACATTTCAATGAGGTCCCCCCTCATCCTTCTGAACTCCAGCGAGTACAGGCCCAGTGCCGACAAACACAAGTTCATCGCGAGTCCTGACCTTCTTTGTGACATGAAATTTGAAATTAGTTTGGGGAAAGATTGTCGCTGCTTCTGTGTGTACAAAACCCCAGGCAGAATGTTAAAAGAAACACAGTCTAATCATGACAACATCCCACCAGAGACCGACGGAACTAGGTGAATGCCCGGAATGGCGGGGCTGTCGTATGTTGAAAGACTGGAGCGACTAGGCTTGTATACATTGGAATTTAGAAGGATGAGAGAGGATCTTATCGAAACGTATAAGATTATTAAGGGGTTAGACACGTTAGAGGCAGGAAACATGTTCCCAATGTTGGGGGAGTCCAGAACCAGGGGCCACAGTTTAAGAATAAGGGGTAGGCCATCTAGAACGGAGATGAGGAAAAACTTTTTCAGTCAGAGAGTTGTGAATCTGTGGAATTCTCTGCCTCAGAAGGCAGTGGAGGCCAATTCTCTGAATGCATTCAAGAGAGAGCTGGATAGAGCTGTTAAGGATAGCGGAGTCAGGGGGTATGGGGAGAAGGCAGGAACGGGGTACTGATTGAGAAAGGTCAGCCATGATCACATTGAATGGCGGTGCTGGCTCAAAGGGCCGAATGGCCTCCTCCTGCACCTATTGTCTATTGTCTATTGTCTATTGTCTAACAGACCACCACTGATGTCAGAAAGCACGCAGCGGTTTAACAAGGAGCGAGTGATTTTATTATTAACATCGAAGCATAGGAAATAGGTGCAGGAGGAGGCCATTCGGCCCTTCGAAGGCAGCACTGCCATTCAATCACGATCACGGCTGATCGTACAGAATCAGTACTCCGTTCTGGCTTTCTCGTTGCTGAAGGCATGTTCCCAATGTTGGGGGGAGTCCAGAACCAGGGGTCACACACAGTTTAAGAATAAGGGGTGGGCCATTTAGGACTGAGATGAGGAAAAACGTCTTCACCCAGAGAGTTGCGAATCTGTGGAATTCTCTGCCACAGAAGGCAGTTGGGGCAGATTCACTGGATGGTTTCAAGAGAGAGTAAGATTTAGCTCTGGGGGCTAAAGGAATCGAAGGATACGGGGAGAAAGCAGGAAAGGGGGAACTGATTTTGGATGATCAGCCATGATCATTTTGAATGGCGGTGCTGGCTCAAAGGGCCGAATGGCCTAGTCCTGCACCTATGTTTCTGTGTTTCTATGTCTATGTTTCCCTGTATCCCTTTATTCCGTTAGCCCTTGGAGCTCTATCTAACTCTCTCATGAAAACATCCAGTGAATTGGCCTCCACTGCCTTTTAAATAGAAACACAGAAAATAGGTGCAGGAGGAGGCCATTTGGCTCTTCTGTGGCAGAGAATTCAATTGTGAGTTTAGTTTAATTGAGAGATACAGCGCGGAAATAGGCCCTTTCGGCCCACCGGGTCCGCGCCGACCAGCGATCCCCGCACAATAACACTATCCTACACACACACTTGGGACAATTTTTTACATTTACCAAGCCAATTAACCTACAAACCTGCACGTCTTTGGAGTGTGGGAGGAAACCGAAGATCTCGGAGAAAACCTGCGCAGGTCACGGGGAGAACGTACAAACCCCGTACAGACAGCGCCCGTAGTCGGGATCGAACCTGGGTCTCCGGCGCTGCATTCGCTGTAAGGCAGCAACTCTACCGTTGCGCCACCGTGCCGAATTCAATTGCGTCACACAGAGAATGAACAGGTGGACCTGTTGCTGGGGTCCATGGCTGTTCAGACAGCAAGGATGGAGGAAAGGAATTGGCGATGTTTCATCAGATCGTATGAGATGGGAACCAGAATCAGGCCGTTCGGCCCATCGAGTCTACTCCGCCATTCCCAATCGTGGTCGATGTATCTCTCCCTCCTAACCTCATTCTCCTGCCTTCTCCCCGTAACCCTTGACAACCGCACTGATCAAGTATCTGCCAATCTCCGGCAAAAACTACAGGTTTTCACGATGCTCCGACTCGCGATAGTTCAACTCTGTGATGGTTGCAAATGGCAGCGACCCCCTAGCGGCCACGTGATCGTGAACGCGAACATAAAATGGACTTCTGGACAGTCATCTCACGAAAGGTGACTCCTGTTTCAATAAACCCACCCTTGCCATACAGAAAGGCTGGAAAATTGGCAGGAAAATTGTTTAATAGAAAATAACGATTATCCGTACACTAAAACTCTGGTTTGTTCGTTTGTTTGTTCCTGAACTACGGCCAAAGCGGTACATGATACCGCGACGATTTCAGGCCCTCCAATTTACTCATTTCGGCCCTCCAAGTCCGTGCCGCCCAGCGATCCCCGTACATTAACACTATCCTACACCCACTAGGGACAATTTTTACATTTACCCAGCCAATTAACCTACATACCTGTACGTCTTTGGAGTGTGGGAGGAAACCGAAGATCTCGGAGTAAACCCACGCAGGTCACGGGGAGAACGTACAAACTCCTTACAGTGCAGCACCCGTAGTCAGGATCGAACCTGAGTCTCCGGCGCTGCATTCGCTGTAAAGCAGCAACTCTACCGCTGCGCTACCGTGCCGCACCGTGCCGCACCGTGCCGCACCGTGCCGCACCGTGCCGCACCGTGCCGCACCGTGCCGCACCGTGCCGCACCGACACCATTGAAGTCGGTGTTATATTTACAAAGTTATTCACATTTTAAAGTTTAAATCTATCTCCTAGGGAGGGAGGGGGAGGGGGGATAAGGGGAGTTGAGTGGGATGGAGAAGGGGGGAGGGGAATGGGGGGAGGGGGAGGGGGAGGGGGGTAGGGGGGGGAGGGAGGATAAGGGGAGTTGAGGGGGATGGAGAGGGGGAGGGGAAGGGGGGAGGGGAGGGGGAGGGAAGGAGGGGGGAGGGGAAGGGGGGAGGGGAAGGGGGGAGGGGAAGGGGGGAGGGGAAGGGGGGAGGGGAAGGGGGGAGGGGAAGGGGGAGGGGAAGGGGGGAGGGGAGGGGGAGGGAAGGAGGGGGGAGGGGAAGGGGGGAGGGGAGGGGAGGGGGAGGGAAGGGGGAGGGGAAGGGGGAGGGGAGGGGGAGGGAAGGAGGGGGGAGGGGAATGGGGGGAGGGGAGGGTGGTGGAGGGAGGTGGGTGGGGGGGAGGGAAGGGGGGGAGGAGGGAGGATAAGGGGGAGTTGAGGGGGATGAAGTGGGAGAGGGGGAGGGGGATGGAGTGGGAGAGGGGGAGGTGGGTAGGGGAGGAGAGGAGAGGGGGAGGTGGGTGAGGGGGGGAGGGGGGGGGTAGAGGGCGCTGCACCAATGCAGGAGAGGTTAGTGCCCAATGGATCCACTTGGTCCAGTAACTGATAAAAGACACAAAAAGCTGGAGTAACTCAGCGGGACAGGCGGCATCTCTCGAGAAGAGGAAGGGGTGACGTTCAGGATCGAGACCCTTCTTCAGACTGAGAGTCGGGGGGTGGGGTGGGGGGGGGAGGGGAGGGAAACGAGAGATATTCATGGTGATACAGAGAGATATGCAAAAGAAGTCACGTTGGTAAAGGAAGCAGGCCGTTGTTAGCAGCGTGCCAATTGAAAACAGACAATGAGATTCACCAAGACGACCTAGAAGCTGGTACGACTTGGGTTGGGGGAGGGACGGAGAGAGAGGGGATGCAAGGGCTACTTGAAGTTAGAGAAATCAACAATCACACCGCTGGGGTGTAAGCTGCTCAAGCGAAATATGAGGTGCTGTTAGAAGCATAGAAAATAGGTGCAGGAGTAGGCCATTCGGCCCTTCGAGCCTGCACCGCCATTCAATATGATCATGGCTGATCATCCAACTCAGTATCCCGTACCTGCCTTCTCTCCATACCCCCTGATCCCTTTAGCCACAAGGGCCACATCTAACTCCCTCTTAAATATAGCCAATGAACTGGCCTCAACTACCTTCTGTGGCAGAGAATTCCACAGATTCACCACTCTCTGTGTGAAAAAAAACTTTCTCATCTCGGTCCTAAAAGACTTCCCCCTTATCCTTTAACTGTGACCCCTTGTTCTGGACTTCCCCAACATTGGGAACAATCTTCCTGCATCTAGCCTGTCCAACCCCTTAAGAATTTTGTAAGTTTCTATAAGATCCCCCCTCAATCTTCTAAATTCCAGCGAGTACAAGCCGAGTCTATCCAGTCTTTCTTCATATGAAAGTCCTGCCATCCCAGGGATCAATCTGGTACTCCATATTTACTCCATAAATATGTTCTTCCATATTTGCGTGTGGCCTCACTCTGACAATGGTTCTGGTTCAGGCCCTGGTTCTGGTTCAAACACCTCATAAGTGGTGATCTCGCTCGCGCAGGTCGGAGTGAGTCGAGCAGTGATTAAATTTCGAAGTGGGCCTTTTTGACCAAGTTGAGGAGATCCAGTTGCTCAATCCCCTTTTTAAATGGCTGAACAAGGAAGGTCAGCGTGGGAATGGGGAGGGGGAGTGAAAACGCTTGGCAACTGGGAGATCGGGTAGGCCCCAGACGGACCGAGCGGAGGTGTTCAGCGGGGGACCATCGCCCAGTCTGCCTTTGGTCTCGCCGATGCGATAAGGCATAGTTGCTGGAAGAGGGAATAGCCTGATCTTAACACGGTTTTATGAGCCTGGAGGTGTCGTCTCAGCTGCGGGAGACTGTTGTTGAAGCTTCACATTACCACATACCTCACACAGTCTGGATAATCTCGTGCGTCAAAGTGGTTCTTAGCAACCAGACAAACCGGTTCAAAATTAATTCAGAAAAGATGAAAGCGCGAGTGAGCTGTAAAGGTTTGCAGAAAATATGTTGTTGGGGATGATAATAGATCAGTTTTTTTTTCTCAGCTATACCATCCTTCCAACAACTAGTATAAGAAAATAACTGCAGATGCTGGTACAAATCGAAGGTATTTATTCCACAAAATGCTGGAGTAACTCAGCGGGTCAGGCAGCATCTCTGGAGATGCATCTCGTCTTATACTAGTTTCGGGTCGGGACCCTTCTTCAGACTGATGTCAGGGGGGCGGGACAAAGGAAGGATATAGGTGGAGACGGGAAGATAGAGGGAGAACTGGGAAGGAGGAGGGGAAAGAGTGGGACAGAGGAACTATCTAAAGTTGGAGAAGTCGATGTTCATACCACTGGGCTGCAAGCTGCCCAAGCGAAATATGAGGTGCTGTTCCTCCAATTTGTGTTGGGCCTCACTATGGCACTGGAGGAGGCCCATGACAGAAAGGTCAGACTGGGAGTGGGAGGGGGAGTTGAAGTGCTCAGCCACCGGGAGATCAGTTTGGCCAACGCGGACCGAGCGCAGGGGTTGAGCGAAACGATCGCCGAGCCTGCGCTTGGTTTTGCCGATGTAAATAAATTGACATCTAGAGCAGCGGATGCAATAGATGAGGTTGGAGGAGGTGCAGGTGAACCTGTCTCACCTGGAAAGACTGTTTGGGTCCTTGGATGGAGTTGAGGGGGGAGGTAAAGGGACAGGTGTTGCATCTCGTGCGGTTGCAGGGGAAAGTGCCCGGGGATGGGCACAACTTCCAACAACTCGAGAGGATTTGAGTACAGGAGTAAAGAGGTCCTTCTGCACTTGTACAGGGCCCTGGTGAGACCGCACCTGGAGTGTTGTGCGCAGTTTTGGCCTCCTAATTTGAGGAAGGACGTCCTTGCTATTGAGTCAGTGCAGCATAGGGTCACCAGGTTATGGCGGGACTGTCATATGAGGAAAGATTGGAAAGACTGGCCTTGTTCAGAAGGATGAGAGGGGATCTTATAGAAAGGTATAAAATTATAAAAGGATTGGAAAAGCTCGATGCAGGAAAAATGTTCCAATGTTGGGCGAGTCCAGAACCAGGGGCCACACACAGTCTAAGAATAAAGGGGAGGCCATTTAAAACTGAGGTGAGAAAAAACTTTTTTCACCCAGAGAGTTGTGAATTTGTGGAATTCTCTGCCACAGAGGGCAGTGGAGGCCAATTCACTGGATGAATTTAAAAGAGAGTTGGATAGAGCTCTAGGGGCCAGCGGAATCAAGGGATATGGGGAGAAGGCAGGCACGGGTTACTGATTGTGGATGATCAGCCACGATCACAATGAATGGCAGTGTTGGCTCGAAGGGCCAAATGGCCTCCTCCTGCACCTATTTTCTATGTTTCTATGTTTCTCTGTTTAGAGAGCAGTCCTGAACTATTGTCAACCTCTTTGAAGACCCTCAGACTATCTTTGATCAGACTTCACTGGCATTATCTTGCACTAAAACGACATTCACTTTATGCATAGGAACGAACTGCAGATGCTGGTTTAAACCGAAAATAGACACAGAAAGCTGGAGTAACTCAGCGGGTCAGGCAGCATCTCAGGAGAACAGGAATAGGTGATATTTCGGGTCGAGTCTCTTCTTCAGACATTATTCCCTTTATCCCGTACCCACACACTGTGGACGGCTCGATTGTAATCATGGATTGTCTTTCCGCTGACTGGTCAGCACGCAACAGAAAGCTTTTCACTGTACCTCGGTACACGTGACAATAAACTAGACACAGGAATTTAGAAGGATGAGAGGAGATCTTATCGAAACGTATAAGATTATTAAGGGGTTGGACACGTTAGAGGCACAAAACATGTTCCCAATGTTGGGGGAGTCCAGAACCAGGGGCCACAGTTTAAGAATAAGGGGTAGGCCATTTAGAACTGAGATGAAGGAAAACCTTTTCAGTCAGAGAGTTGTAAATCTGTGGAATTTTCTGCCTCAGAAGGCAGTGGAGGCCAATTCTCTGAATGCATTCAGGAGAGAGCTAGATAGAGCTCTTAAGGATAGCGGATTCAGGGGGTATGGGGAGAAGGCAGGAACGGGGTACTGATTGTGGACGATCAGCCATGATCACATTGAATGGCAGTACTGGCTCGAAGGGCCGAATGGCCTCCTCCTGCACCTATTGTCTATTGTCTATTTTTTAGATTTTAGATTTAGAGATACAGTGCAGAAACAGGCCCTTCGGCCCACCGGGTCCGCGCCGACCAGCGATCCCCGCACACTAACACTATCCTAGGGAGATTTTTTTTACATTTGCCCAGCCAATTAACCTACAAACCTGCACGTCTTTGGAGTGTGGGAGGAAACCGAAGATCTCGGAGAAAACCCACGCAGGTCACGTGGAGAACGTACAAACTCCGTACAGGCGGCGCCCGTAGTCGGGATGGAACCCGGGCTTCCGGCGCTGCATTCGCTGTAAGGCAGCAACTCTACCGCTGCGCCACCGTGCCGCCTATTGAATGGCGGTGCTGGCTTGAAGGCACGAACGGCCTCCTCCTGCACCTATTGTCTATTGTCTAAGCTGAAACTGAAACTGGTGATCGCTGGTCGGCACGGACTCGATGGGCCGAAGGTCCCTTTTTTCACACAGTGTCTCTCAACCCAACTAAAAATCCACATTTGTTTTCTTTTTTTTTTTTTTTTAAATAAAATTTTATTGGGGATAGGTACATAACCTGTTTACATCTTTACAGTCATACATTTTTGAATTGATAATATTGTCAATTATTATTATATACCTTTTACCCCTTTTTTTTAATTTATTTTATATAAACTAAATAAAGCTAACGAAGTAGATGAAGTGAAGAAAGAAAAGAGAGAGAAGAAAACTAAAAACAAAAACCAATTTAAAAGAAAAAATAACTAAAAACAAAAAAAAAATAAAAATAAGAAAAAAATTAGTTAAAGAAGAATGGAAAATTTTATTAAAATAACAAAAACTTCATTCGAGATATATTCGTACATTCCAAAGTATAGCATTTCATTCATTCTTTAGTCCGAGTGCTAGTCAGGTTCCTGTGCTGAACTATTCTGACCCTTTAAGTAATCAATAAAAGGAGACCATGTTTCAATGAATAATTCCTGTTTGTCCAACAGGGAAAATCTGATTCTTTCCACGTTTAAGGTCTCCGTCATTTCTATAATCCACATTTTAATTGTGGGGGCCGTAGGGCCTTTCCAAAATTTTAGAATTAATTTTTTTCCTGTTATTAAACTATAATCAATAAAGTTTTTTTGTGTTGTTCTGAATGTTTTATTTAATTCTAATTCTAATATTCCGAGTATAATTAATTTTGGATCTGGGTCCAATTGTGTGCTGGTTATTTTAGATATTATACTAAAAATATTTACCCAAAATTTTTTAATTTTTATACAGTTTGCAAACATATGAGATAATGTAGCTTCTAAATGTTGACATTTATCACATTTAGGTGAAATATGTTGGAAAATTTTATGTAGTTTTGTTTTTGAATAATGTAACCTATGTAATACTTTAAATTGTATTAGAGAATGTCTGGCGTTTAGTGAACACTGATCTATATGTTGCAAACTTTCTTCCCAAGTATCTTTCGTTATTACTTGATTTAATTCTTTTTCCCATTTTTGTCTATATAAATCCGTAGAAGGCATGTCACTGTCTAATAAAATATTATATATATAAGATATTAATTTTTCTGTATTAGGATGTTTGTTCCAACATTCGTCAAGAATTTCTGAATTTCTAATTTGAAAATTTTGGGAGTTCGACTTTACGTAATCTCTAAGTTGAAGATATCTGAAATAATCATTTCCACGAAGACCATAAATCTGTTGCAACTCCTGAAATGTCAGAAAGGTGCCTTCCTTATAAAGTTGTCCCATATTTTTAATTCCATAATTCTTCCACTGTGTAAAACCCCGGTCTAACCATGAAGGCTTAAACAAAGGATTATTCACAATTGGAAGAAAAAGCAATAAATTATCTAGCTTTAATGTCTTTTTTAATTGTTTCCAAATTCGTATAGCACTAAATATTATAGGGTTTTCCCTATAAATTTTTTTGTTTAATTTAGACGTGGCAAATAATATCGAACCAATATCAAAAGGCAAACAATCTTCCTTTTCCATTTTTAACCAGTCTGGTTGAAGATCTATTTCTTCCAACCAGAAATTCATATTTTTAATATTAACTGCCCAGAAATAAAACAAAAAATTGGGTAAAGCCAGGCCTCCATTTATTTTTGATTTACACAAGTGTCTTTTATTTATCCTATGATTCTTATAATCCCAGATGAAATCATTAACAATAGAGTCCAATTTTTAAAAAAAGTTTTTTGTCAAATATATCGGAATTGTCTGAAAAAGGTATAATATTTGCGGTAAAAAAATCATTTTTATGGCATTAATTTTGCCTACCATTGAGATGGGGAGTGTTTTCCAGTATTGAATATTCTTATGTAGTTTGTTCAGTAACGGGGGGAAGTTTGCTTTAAATAATGATGTATATATCTTAGTTACATAGATACCTAGATATTTAAATTTTTCATTTACTATTTTAAATGGAAATTGTTGTATTATCTGTTTGTTATGTTCCCTTATTGGCATAATTTCGCTTTTATTCCAATTTATTCTGTATCCTGAAAGTGATCCAAATTGGGTTATTAGCTTTAATAAGTTTGGAATACTAATTTCTGGTTTTGTGATGTAAATTAATACGTCATCTGCATATAGAGAAATTTTGTTCTCTGTGTCCTTTGTGTTATATCCATGTATTTCCGGATGCCCCCTAACTCTTTCTGCCAGTGGCTCATTTGTTTTCTTATTGTTGCTTATGGAATCTGCACAGGGTTTAGGATTGAATGGGGAACAACCTGCAAATTCTCTCTTTTGGCTTTTCAGATGGAGATGAAAGATGTGACAGCACTATATTTAAGAATAGCATGAAGTAGCAAGACAAGTATTACCCCCGAGGCGACCGCGCAGTTAAACAGATCATTATCACGTTACCTTGAACATGGTTCGTAAAAAAAACTTATTGCCAACAATCCAACAACACTTGAGTGGGTTAACCTATGATGAGCGTTTGTCGGCATTGGGCCTGTACTCGCTGGAGTTTAGAAGGATGAGGGGGGAAACTCATTGAAACTTACCGAACAGTGAAAGGCCTGGATAGAGTGGATGTGGAGAGGATGTTTCCACTAGTGGGAGAGTCCAGGACCAGAGGGCACAGCCTCAGAATAAAAGGACGATCCTTTTTTGAAGAGGTTACCAGGGAAATTGATAAGGGCAAGGCTGTGGATGTTGTCTATATGGACTTCACTAAGGCATTTGACAAGGTTCCACATGGAAGGTTGATTAAGAAGGTTAAATCGTTGGGTATTAATAGTGAGGTTGCAAGATGGATTCATCAATGGCTGAATGGGAGATACCAGAGGGTAACGGTTGACAACTGTATGTCAGGTTGGAGGCCAGTGTCTAGTGGAGTGCCCCAAGGATCTGTGTTGGGTCCACTGTTGTTTGTCATTTACATTAATGATCTGGATGATGGTGTGGCAAATTGGATTAGTAAATATGCAGATGATACTAAGATAGGTGGAGTAGTTGATAGTGAGGTAGATTTTCAAAGTCTACAGAGAGACTTGGGCCTTTTGGAAGGGTGGGCTGAAAGATGGCAGATGGAGTTTAATGCTGATAAGTGTGAGGTGCTGCATTTTGGTAGGACAAATCAAAATAGGACGTACAGGGTAAATGGTAGGGAATTGAGGAATGCAGTGGAACAGAGGGATCTGGGAATAACTGTGCATTGTTCCCTGAAGGTGGAATCTCATGTGGATAGGGTGGTGAAGAAGGCGTTTGGTATGCTTGCCTTTATAAATCAGAGCATCGAGTATAGAAGTTGGGATGTAATGTTGAAATTGTACAGGGCATTGGTGAGGCCGAATCTGGAGTATGGTGTGCAGTTCTGGTCGCCAAATTATAGGAAGGATGTCGACAAAATGGAGAGGGTACAGAGGAGATTTACTAGAATGTTGCCTGGGTTTCAGCACTTAGGCTACAGAGAGAGGTTGAACAGGTTGGGTCTTTATTCTTTGGAGCGTAGAAGGTTGAGGGGGGACTTGATAGAGGTTTTTAAAATTTTGAGAGGGACGGACAGAGTTGACGTGGGTAGGCTTTTCCCTTTGAGAGTGGGGAAGATTCCAACAAGGGGACATAGCTTCAGAATTGAGGGACAAAGGTTTAGGGGTAACATGAGGGGGAACTTCTTTACTCAGAGGGTTGTGGCTGTATGGAATGGGCTTCCGGAGGAAGTGGTGGAGGCTGGCTCGATTTTATTATTTAAGAGTAAATTGGATAGGTATATGGATAGGAGGGGATTGGAGGGTTATGGTCTGAGTGCAGGTAGATGAGACTAGGTCAGGGAGAATGGTCGGCGTGGACTGGTAGGGCCGGACAGGCCTGTTTCCATGCTGTAGTTGTTATATGTTATATATGTTATATGTTTAGGAAGGAGATGAGGAGGAATTTCTTTAGTCAGAGGGTGGTGAATCCGTGGAATTCATTGCCACAGAAGGCTGTGGAGGCCAAGTCAGTGGATGCATTTAAGGCAGAGATAGATAGATTCTTGATCAGTACGGGTGTCAGGGGTTATGGGGAGAAGGCAGGAGAATGGGGCTGAGTGGGAGAGATAGATCAGCCGTGATTGAATGGTGGAGTAGAATTTGATGGGCCGAATTCTGGTCCTATCACTTATGAACTTCAAGATTGTTCTTTCAGCGGTAAATCTCTGGGAAATATTAAAGATGAAAAGGAACTACATAAATGCTCCTGCATAAATGTTGTCCCTCCACCTCCAGTCGGCTGAACCTTACTGAGCATTAGGTAACACAGCTCAGAGTACTAATTGAACGGGGATTAAAAATGAGCAATGGTCTTAAGAGTCGTACAGCACAGAAACAGGCCCTTCAACTAGGGGTTGCCAACTATCTCACTCCCAAATACGGGACAAGGTGACGTCACCGCCCCACGCCCCACGTGACCTCACCCAGCCACCGGCCATGTGCTCCCGCTCCACCAATGGTGGCCGCCTGGGCCGGGAGGCGGGTTGCCACGCAACCTCCGTTGGGCGGCGCCCAGGCCTCCGGGCCTACATTGTCCGGAGCTAAAATGTTGGAAACCTAGAGAGTCGGGATCTAAACTGTCGGGACCTACAGTGTCGGGGTGGAGTCAGGGGGTATGGGGAGAAGGCAGGAACGGGGCACTGATTGAGAATGATCAGCCATGATCACATTGAATGGCGGTGCGTACAGGCTCGAAGGGCCGAGTGGCCTTCTCCTGCACCTATTGTCTATTGTCTATTGAATGGCCTACTCCTGCACCTGTCAATTAGGGTTGCCAACTGTCCCGTATTAGCCGGGACATCCCATATTTTGGGCTAAATTAGTTGAGTACATCTATTGTGTATTGTCTATTGTCTATTGTCTCTCTCTTAAATTCATCCAGTGATTTGGCCTCCACTGCCCTCTGTGGCAGAGAATTCCACAAATTCACAACTCCCTGGGTGAAAAAGTTCCTTCTCACCTCAGTTTTAAATGGCCCCTTTATTCTTAGACTGTGTGTGGCCCCTGGTTCTGGACTTCCCCCCAACATTGGGAACATTTTTCCTGCATCTAGCTTGCCTAGTCCTTTTATAATTTAATATGTCTCTCTAAGATTCCCCTCTCATCCTTCTCAGCTCCAGCGAACACAAGCCCAGTCTTTACAATCTTTCCTCGTATGACAGTCCCGCCATCCCAGGGATCAATCTCGTGAACCTACGCTGCACTGCCTCAATTACAAGGACGTCCTTCCTCAAATTTGGAGACCAAAACTGCACACAATACTCCAGATGTGGTCTCACCAGGGCCCCGTACAACTGCAGAAGGACCTCTTTACTCCTGCACTCCTGAAGAATGGTCTCGAACCTTCCTTCTCTCCAGAGATGCTGCCCGTCCCGCTGAGTTACTCCAGCATTTTGTGTCTATTGCCTGGAAGGTTCTGCCGGCTGTGGTTTTTGTTAACTCCTGCCCTCCTCTCTGGAGACCGACCCTTCCCCCTTGAATCAATGGGCCACTCGGGGGTATGTTATCTCCAGCAGTGATACAGAAAAATAAATAGCAATGTTTAGCCATCTGTGGATAAGGTTGGTGAAGGGCGGTGAATGGGAACTGCTTGGCGAAGGTCATGCGTTTGTCGAACAGCGTGTCACGCGTGTGATTAATGCTGCAGCGGTAGCCAGGGGAGCAAAACACCATCCATGAGGGTGACCCAAATTAGTTTTGTCCCTGATGTACCGTGTCCCATGCAATACAGCGAAAGGCAGGTGTTGGACAGGGCAGGTCATTTAGGTCCGTGATAAATAGGTGAACGGACATTAGTGGCACACATGGAAACATGGAAAATAGGTGCAGGAGGAGGCCATTCAGAATGGCAGGCAGTGACTAGTGGGGTACCGCAAGGCTCGGTGCTGGGACCGCAGCTATTTACAACATACATTAATGACTTGGATGAAGGGATTAAAAGTACCATTCGCAAATTTGCAGATGATACAAAGCTGGGTGGCAGTGTGAGCTGTGAGGAAGGTGCTATGAGGTTGCAGGGTGACCTGGACAGGTTGAGTGAGTGGGCGGATGCAGCATTATATTTAGATACATTTATCTGCCAACAGTCAGAAAAACACAAAATACAAAAAAAACAGAGAGTAAGATTCAGCTCTAAGGGCCAAAGGAATCAAGGGGTTATGGGGGAAAAAGCAGGACCGGGGTACTGATTTTAGATGATCGACCAACACCATATTGAATGGCCGAATGGCCTACACCAGCACCTAATTTTCCATGACTGAAGGGGGGGGGGAAACCTATGTCCTCTGGTCCTCGATTCAATAGACAATAGGTGCAGGAGGAGGCCATTCGGCCCTTCGAACCAGCACCGCCATTCAATGTGATCATGGCTGATCATTCTCAATCAGTACCCCGTTCCTGCCTTCTCCCCATACCCCCTGATTCCGCTATCCTTAAGAGCTCTATCTAGCTCTCTCTTGAATGCATTCAGAGTATTGGCCTCCACTGCCTTCTGAGGCAGAGAGTTCCACAGATTCGCAACTCTCTGACTGAAAAAGTTTTTCCTCATCTCAGTTCTAAATGGCCTACCCCTTATTCTTAAACTGTGGCCCCTGGTTCTGGACTCCCCCAACATTGGGAACATGTTTCCTGCCTCTAACGTGTCCAACCCCTTAATAATCTTATACGTTTCGATAATATCTCCTCTCATCCTTCTAAATTCCAGTGTATACAAGCCTAGATTCCCCTACTATGGGCAGGGGACTCTGTGCGCCTACCCGATCTATTCCTCTCATGACTCGAGAGAGACTCAAGAGGCTGAAGAAACGTCTCTTGACCCGGAATGCCACCCGTTCCGTCTGTCCGGAGATGCTGCCTGACCCGCCGAGTTACTCCAGCGTTTTGTGTCTGCCCTCCTGAGAAACCTCGGTCGGTTTTCCCACCGGCCGCCGATCATCCACAGTCCTTGAGATTAATCCGTACAGTCGGCAAGTCGGAAAGTAATCAATTTGCCACGACCGGCTTCGCTCCGTTCAGCAGGTTAATGAGCTGATTATTAGTATTTAAAAAAAGCCTCTGGGCTAAAGGTTCCAGCTCTAATCAGCTGCAAAATACTCGGCCGAAATAGTTACTCGTTTGTAAAGCAAATCACATCTAATCCGCGGAATTTAGCAATGACGCAAACTCCAATGTGCACCTTCATAAACATAGTTCAACGCTGACAGTACGTCAGTGGCTCACATCTGCCACTGCACTCAGCTGACTTGGTCGGACTGCACGGAACAGAGTAATGGTAGGCAGTGACTAGTGGGGTACCGCAAGGCTCGGTGCTGGGACCGCAGCTATTTACAATATATATTAATGACTTGGATGAAGGGATTAAAAGTACCATTAGCAAATTTGCAGATGATACAAAGCTGGGTGGCAGTGTGAACTGTGAGGAAGATGCTATGAGGTTGCAGGGTGACTTGGACAGGCTGTGTGAGTGGGCGGATGCATGGCAGATGCAGTTTAATGTGGATAAGTGTGAGGTTATCCACTTTGGTGGTAAGAATAGGAAGGCAGAGTATTATCTGAATGGTGTCAAGTTAGGAAAAGGGGACGTACAACGAGATCTGGGTGTCCTAGTGCATCAGTCACTGAAAGGAAGCATGCAGGTACAGCAGGCAGTGAAGAAAGCCAATGGAATGTTGGCCTTCATAACAAGAGAAGTTGAGTATAGGAGCAAAGAGGTCCTTCTGCAGTTGTACAGGGCCCTAGTGAGACCGCACCTGGAGTACTGTGTGCAGTTTTGGTCTCCAAATTTGAGGAAAGATATTCTTGCTATTGAGGGCGTGCAGCGTAGGTTTACTAGGTTAATTCCCGAAATGGCGGGACTGTCATATGTTGAAAGACTGGAGCGACTAGGCTTGTATACACTGGAATTTAGAAGGATGAGAGGAGATCTTATCGAAACGTATAAGATTATTAAGGGGTTGGACACGTTAGAGGCAGGAAACATGTTCCCAATGTTGGGGGAGTCCAGAACAAGGGGCCACAGTTTAAGAATAAGGGGTAGGCCATTTAGAACGGAGATGAGGAAAAACTTTTTCAGTCAGAGAGTTGTGAATCTGTGGAATTCTCTGCCTCAGAAGGCAGTGGAGGCCAATTCTCTGAATGCATTCAAGAGAGAGCTGGATAGAGCTCTTAAGGATAGCGGAGTCAGGGGGTATGGGGAGAAGGCAGGAACGGGGTACTGATTGAGAATGATCAGCCATGATCACATTGAATGGCGGTGCTGGCTCGAAGGGCCGAATGGCCTCCTCCTGCACCTATTGTCTATTGTCTATTGTCTATTGTCTATTACTTGCGAGCGGAGCACCAAGACACATTCCTTGTATGTGTACATACTTGGCCAATAAACTTATTCATTCATTCCTTTCAGACAGGAAGCAAAGAGTAGGAGTAAACGGGTCCTTTTCAGAATGGCAGACAGTGGCGAGTGGAGTGCCGCAAGGCTCGGTGTTGGGGCCGCAACTGTTATACCATATATATTAATGATTTGGATGAAGGAATTAGAAGCAACACTAGCAAGTTTACGGATGACACAAAGCTGGGTGGCAGTGTGAACTTCGAAGAGGATGTTAGGAGGTTGCAGGGTGACCTGGACAGGTTGAGTGAGTGGGCAGATGCGTGGCAGTTGCAGCATAATATAGATAAATGTGAGGTTATCCACTTTGGTGGCAAAAACAAGGAGGCAGATTATTTTCTCAATGGTGTCAGGTTAGGTAAGGGGAGGTGCAGCGAGACCTGGGTGTCCTTGTACACCAGTCACTGAAAGTTGGCGTGCAGGTACAGCAGGCAGTGAAGAAAGCTAATGGCGTGTTGGCCTTCATAACAAGAGGATTTCAGTATAGGAGTAAAGAGGTTCTTCTGCAGTTGTATAGGGCCCTGGTAAGACCACATCTGGAGTACTGTGTACAGTTTTGGTCTCCTAATTTGAGGAAGGACATCCTTGCTATTGAGGCAGTGCAGCGTAGGTTCACGAGATTGATCTCGTCAGCAGTCCTGAACAATGTAGGCCCAGACATTGTAGTCCCGGAGGCCCGGGCGCCACCTAACGGAGGTTGCGTAGGAACCCGCCTCCCGGCCCGGGCGACCGCCATTGTTGGAGCGGGAGCACGTGGCCGCTGGCTGGGTGAGGTCACGTGTGGCGCGGGGCGGTGACGTCACCCTTTGTCCCTTATTTGGGAGTGAGGAAGTTGGCAACCCCTAGTGTGGCCTCACTCTGCCAATGGAGGAGTCACAAAGAAAGCAGGTGGAAACCATAACGAGAGCAAACAGGTTAAATTAATGAGTAAACAAGGTTAGACAGCCAAAAGAAACCTAGTACAAGTCTAATTAGATCCCACTGATATTTTCATATAATTGGCCCCGTTGAAATCTTGCTTGCTGAAGGCAATTTCAAAGGTTCAGTCAATTAAACACAAATAATGGATTATCAGAATATTAAAAAATGGAAATCAAAGGATTTAAATTATGTTAAACTTTAATTAAAATCAAAACTACAAATCTCTCGAACGTCACACAATACTTGGGAATCTCTTAACTTGTCAGCAGGTTTGTAGGTTAATTGGCTTGGTAAATGTAAAAATTGTCCCAAGTGTGTGTGGGATGGTGTTAGTGTACGGGCGCGGACCCGGTGGGCCGAAGGGCCTGTTTCCGCGCTGTATCTCTAAACTAAACAACAACAAAAAGTCTCCCTGAACTTCCGACAGTTCATCTCAAATTACTTGGCTTTGTTTGCCTAAACGTTAGACACAGAGTGCTGGAGTAACTCAATGGGTAAGAGGATATTTTTAAGGCAGAGAAACGTAGAAAAAACAGAAAAAATAGGTGCAGGAGTAGGCCATTCGGCCCTTCGAGCCAGCACCGCCATTCAATATGATCAACCAAAATCAATACCCTATTTCTGCTTTTCCCCCATATCCCTTGATTCTCTTAGCCCTAAGAGCTAAATTTAATTCTCTCTCGAAAACATCCAATGAATCGTCCTCCATTGCCTTCTGTGGCAGAGAATTCCACAGATTCACAACTCGCTGGCTGAAAATGTTTTCCCTCATCTCAGTCCTAAATGGCCTACCCCTTATTCTTACACTGTGACTCCTGGTTCTGGACTCCCCACAACATCAGAAGGCAGTGGAGGCCGATTCTCTGGATGCTTTCAAGAGAGAATTAGATGGAGCTCTCAAAGATAGCAGAGTCAAGGGATATGGGGAGAAGGCAGGTACGGGTTACTGATTGTGGATGATCAGCCATGATCACAGTGAATGGTGGTGCTGGCTCAAAGGGCCGAATGGCCTACTCCTGCACCTATTGTCTCTTGTCTATATCAGGACCATTTTTTCTGCATCTAGCCTGTCCAATCCTTTAAGAATTTTAAATGTTTCTATAAGATCCCCTCTCATCCTTCTAAATTCCAGTGAATACAAGCCGGGTCGACCCATTCTTTCATCAGATGACAGTCCCGCCATCCCGGGAATTAACCTGGTGAACTTACACTGCACTGCCTCAATAGCAAGGATGTACTTCCTCAAATTAGGAGACCAAAATTAACACACAATAAATAATCCAGGAGTGGTCTCTCCAGGGCCCTGTACAACTGCAATAGGACCACCTTGCTCCTAATAGATACATAGGGATATATCAGTACACCCTTCCGGCTTTCTCCCCCTATCCCTTGAATCCCTTAGCCCTAAATATAGATTTGGAAGGTAGACTAGTTCCTGACTGACTAAAAAAATTCTCATTCGAATAACAATATTGATTCGTAGGGGTGTCAGGGGTTATGGGGAGAAGGCAGGAGAATGGGGTTAGGAGGGAGAGATACATCAGCCACGATTGAATGGCGGAGTAGACTTGATGGGCCGAATGGCCTGACTCTGCTCCTATCCCTTATGACATGACCTTATGGGTCAGGCAGCATCTCTGGAGAACAAGGATAGATGACATTTCGGATTCGGCCCCATTTTCACACAAAGTGCCTGAGTAGCTCAACGGGTCAAGCAATATCTCCGGAGATAAAGGATGGGTGATGTTTCGTTTCGGGACATTCGGCCAATTCACTGGATGAATTTGAAAGCGAGTTAGATAGAGCTCTAGGGGCTAGTGGAATCAGGGGATTATGGGGAGAAGGCAGGCACTGGGTTAATGATTGTGGATGATAAGCCGTGATCATAATGAATGGCAGTGCTGGCTCGAAGGGCCAAATGGCCTCCTCCTGCACCTATTTTCTATGTTTCTATGTGTGGGACCCTTCTTCAGACTTTACGTGCTTAAGAGGAATACAGGAGCCTTGCTATTGTGAGGGTCACGTAACTTTGTTGCGCCCATTTTCAAATGTGTTCTTTATAATTTCGCACCATTTGTATTAGTCTACACAATAATAAAGTTTGTACGTGCGGTACGGTGGCGCAGCGGTAGAGTTGCTGCCTCACAGCGCCAGAGACCCGGGTACCATCCCGACTACGGGCGCCGTCTGTACGGAGTTTGTACGTTCTCCCCGTGACCTGCGTGGGTTTCCTCCGAGATCTTCGGTTTCCTCCCGCACTCCAAAGACGTGCAGGTTTGTAGGTTAATTGGATTGGCATAAATGTAAAAATTGTCCCCAGTGTGGGTGTAGGATAGTGTTAGTGCGCGGGGATCGCTGGGCGGCGCGGTCTCGGTGGGCCGAAGGGCCTGTTTCCGCGCTGTATCTCTAAAACTAAACTAAACTAGACTGACAAATACCCATTTAAAACAAGCACAACATCCAGCCCATCCTTTAATATGCATGTTGAAGATTATTGTAGTTCAGCTTAGTTTATCGTCACGTGTACCGAGCGAGGTACAGTGAAAAGCTTTTGTTGCGTGCTGACCAGCCAGCGAAAAGACTGTACATGATTACAATCGAGCCGTTCACAGTGTACAGATACATGATAAGGGAATAACGTTTAATGCAAGGTGAAGTCCAGTAAAGTCCGATTAAAGAGAGTCCAAGGGTCTCTGATGAGGTAGATGGGTCAGGACCACTCTCTAGCTGACTGGTTAGCAAGCAACAAAAAAACCTTTTCACTCTACCTCAGTACATGTGACAATGAACTAAGCTAAAATTAAACTCAATGAGTTAAGATTCCTTTCAGTAAGTATTCCTTTCAGTCAGTAGGAGCAGAATTAGGCCATTCAGCCCATCGTCTACTCCACCATTCAATCACGGCTGATCTATCTCTCCCTCCTAACCCCATTCTCCTTATGATCAGCCATGATCACATTGAATGGCGGTGCTGGCTCGAAGGGCTGAATGGCCTCCTCCTGCACCTATTGTCTATTGTCTATTGTATCCCCTCAATGCGAGGTCGAACTGCCTGTAATTCGTAAGGTCATAAGTGATAGAAGCAGAATTAGGCCATTCGGCCCATCAAGTCCACTCCGCCATTCAATCACGGCTGATCTATCTCTCCCTCCTAACCCCATTCTCCTGCCTTCTCCACATAACCCCTGACACCCGCACTAATCAAGAATCTCTCTATCTCTGCCTTAAATATATCCACTGACTTGACCTCCACAGCCTTCTGTGGCAAAGAATTCCACAGATTCACCACCCTCTGACTGAAGAAACTTCTTCCTCATCTCCTTCCTAAACGAACGTCCTTTAATTCTGTGGCTGTGACCTCTGGTTCCTAGACTCTCCCACTAGTGGAAACATCCTCTCCACATCCACTTGATCCGAGCTTTTGACTAAATTTTTGGGTGCTTCAATGACGTTTCAATAGACAATAGACAATAGGTGCAGGAGGAGGCCATTCGGCCCTTCGAGCCAGCACCGCCATTCAATGTGATCATGGCTGATCATTCCCAATCAGTACCCCGTTCCTGCCTTCTCCCCATACCCCCTGACTCCGCTATCCTTAAGAGCTCTATCTAGCTCTCTCTTGAATGCATTCAGAGAATTGGCCTCCACCGCCTTCTGAGGCAGAGAATTCCACAGATTCACAACTCTCTGACAAAAAAAGTTTTTCCTCATCTCAGTTCTAAATGGCCTACCCCTTATTCTTAAACTGTGGCCCCTTGTTCTGGACTCCCCCAACATCGGGAACATGTTTCCTGCCTCTAACGTGTCCAACCCCTTAATAATCTTATACGTTTCGATAAGATCTCCTCTCATCCTTCTAAATTCCAGTGTATACAAGCCTAGTCGCTCCAGTCTTTCAACATATGACAGTCCCGTCATTCCGGGAATTAACCTAGTAAACCTACGCTGCACGCCCTCAATAGCAAGAATATCCCTCCTCAAATTTGGAGACCAAAACTGCACACAGTACTCCAGGTGCGGTCTCACTAGGGCCCTGTACAACTGCACACAGTACTCCAGGTGCGGTCTCACTAGGGCCCTGTACAACTGCACACAGTACTCCAGGAGCGGTCTCACTAGGGCCCTGTACAACTGGCAGGGCCCTAGTGAGGGAGGGGGGGTTTCCCCTCCTCATTCTTCTAAACTCCAGCGAGTACAGGCCCAGTGCCGACAAACGCACATCCTATGTTAACCCACTCGTTCCCGGGACAATTCTTGTCATCATTCACTGCTTTGAACGAAGCTTTAAATGTTGGAACATACCTCTCAGATTCACGCCAAGTCTCGCCGCGCGCACATCTTCAAAGCAGTCTTCTCTCTCTGGGGTCAATTGTTGCTCCAGTCTACTCAAGAGCTCCCTCTGTCTCCCTCTGATCTTCCACCTTGTCCTTGCAAGACGGTGGACCAGTCAAGGGGCGACAATAAATTGGAGAACACAACGTCGCAGCCTCCGCCTTTCAGCGTCCGAGAGCGTTCTGATCAAGAAGAGAAATTGCCAATCAGTTCCAACATACGTTTATGTATTCTGTTATATTATCCTTCTACAACACGGTGGTTGCATCGGCCATTTTCTACGGAGTGGTCTGCTGGAGCAGCAGCATCTCAGCGGCGGAGGGGAAGAGGCTCGACAAGCTGGTCAGGAAGGCCAGCTCTGTCCTGGGTTGCCCCCTCGACTCAGTGCAGGCGGTGGGAGAGAGGGAGGATGATGGCAAAGCTGACATCGCTGCAGGACAACGACTCCCACCCCATGCTGGACACTGTCACTGCACTGAGTAGCTCCTTCAGTGACAGACTCCTTCACCCCAGGTGCGTGAAGGAGAGATATAGGAGGTCCTTCCTTCCCGCTGCTGTGAGACTGCACAACCAGCACTGCTCCCAGCAGACCAGTCAACAGTAACAGTTAAGAACACACGGAAAACCCAGCCAATTAACCTACGAACCTGCACGTCTTTGGAGTGTGGGAGGGAACCGAAGATCTCAAAGAAAAACCCACGCAGGTCACGGGAAGAACGTACAAACTCCGTACAGACGGCACCCGTAGTCGGGATGGAACCTGGCGCTGTAAGGCAGCGTGCCACCCGTATAAATATTATATATTTATCATCAAATATAAATATAATAATTATAATTCATAAGTATATAAATATATAAAAATGACATACAGTATAATTATATTATTATATTACATGGACATATTATTTTTATGTCTGAAGAAGGGTCTTGACCCGAAACGTCACCCATTCCTTCTCTCCAGAGACGCTGCCTGACCCGCTGAGTTACTCCAGCACTTTGTGTCTACCTTCAGTGTAAACCAGCATCTGCAGTTCCTTATGTGTAGGGCGGCACGGTGGCGCAGCGGTAGAGTTGCCGCCTTACAGTGAATGCAGCGCCTGAGACTCAGGTTCCATCCTGACTACGATCCCGTCTGTACGGAGTTTGTACGTTCTCCCCGTGACCTGCGTGGGTTTTCTCCGAGATCTTCGGTTTCCTCCCACACTCCAAAGACGTACAGGTATGTAGGTTAATTGGCTGGGCAAATGTAAAAATTGTCCCTAGTGTGTGTAGGATAGTGTTAGTGTGCGGGGATCACTGGGCGGCGCGGACCCGGTGGGCCGAAGGGTCTGTTTCCGCGCTGTATCTCTAAAAAATAAAAAATTAAAAAAAGACTGCAGATGCTGGTTTAAAATCGAAGGTAGACACAAAATGCTGGAGTAACTCAGCGGGTCAGGCAGCATCTCTGGAGAGAAGGAATGGGTGACGTTTCGGGTCGAGACCCTTCCTCAGACCGATGTCAGGGGAGGGGGCGGGACAAAAATAGAATGTAGTCGGAGACAGGAAGACTGGTCGGAGAACTGGGAAGGGGGAGGGGATGGAGAGAGAGGGACAGAGGAGCTATCTAAAGTTAGAGAAGTCAATGTTCATACCGCTGGGGTGTAAGCTACCAAAGCGAAATATGAGGTGCTGTTCTCCAATTTGCACTGGGCCTCACTCTGACAATGGAGGAGGCCCAGGACAGAAAGGTCAGACAGGGAATAGGAGGGGGAGTTGAAGTGCTGAGCCACCGGGAGATCAGGTTAGTTAAGGCGGACTGAGCGAAGGTGTTGAGCGAAACGATCGCCGAGCCCGACTACGGGCGCTGCCTGGACGGAGTTTGCACGTTCTCCCCGCGTAGGTTTTTCTCCGGGTGCTCCGGTTTCCTCCCGCACTCCAGGTTTGTGGGTTAATTGTAGG
This sequence comes from Rhinoraja longicauda, assembly GCF_053455715.1. Lineage (NCBI taxonomy): Eukaryota > Metazoa > Chordata > Chondrichthyes > Rajiformes > Arhynchobatidae > Rhinoraja > Rhinoraja longicauda. The sequence continues at coordinate 3,949,606 of NC_135963.1, forward strand.
TCTGGTATAAGCGCAAAATTGCCCCTCGTGTGTGCGTTGGACAGTGTTAGCGCGCGGGGATCGCTGGTCGTCGCGGCGGACCTGTCTCTAAACTAAACTAAAAGTCAACGAGACAAGGAAGGCCGCTTTGCAGCTGACAGGATACGTTATTAATGATTACTGCCATTTTCCACCGAGCATGAAAGGGAAAACAAAAAGAGACCACAGCATTTTGCAAATGAAGTCATGGGAATTGTTCCCTTCAAACACATCAGTTGGGTTTTCTCGGAGAAGCAGAGAGAACATGAGGTAGACACACACACACACACACACACACACCCACACACACACACACACACACACACACACACACCCACACACACACACACACACACACACACACACACACACACACACCCACACACACACACACACACACACCCACACACACACACACACACACACACACACACACACACACACACACACACACACCCACACACACACACACACACACACACACACACACACACACACACACACACACACACCCACACACACACCCACACACACACCACACACACACACACACACACACACACCCACACACACACACACACACACACACACCCACACACACACACACACACACACACACACACACACACACACACACACACAACACACACCCACACACACACACACACACACACACACACACACACACACACACACACACACCCACACACACAACACACACACACACACACACACACACACAACACACACACACACACACACACCCACACACACACACACACACAACACACACCCACACACACACACACACACACACACACACACACACACACACCCACACACACACACACAACACACACACACACACACACACACACACATACACACACACACACACACACACACATACACACACACACACACACACATTTAAAACATATTCCCAGAGGTACTAAAGCATATTTTTTTTCTCTCTAAATGATTACAGCGCCATTGAGAATTACCGCGATTTTTGTTCTCAACGTCTTAAATCTCTGCAGCGATTTGGTCTCGAATGTGAATAATGACACGGTGAATTCTGTGGGGGTTCTTTCTTTCAGCATTTACCATTTACTCTTCTCAGGAGCTGACAATTCAGAGCTTAAGATGTCAGGTCTCACAATTAAAAGAAGCTCTGGCTGTGTAATTCCAGGGGTCGTTTCTCACAGTCCCGGGCTCCTTCTTTTGGGGGGTGGGGGTTGGGGGGGTTAAGTCGAAAGGGGGGCATAGGTTAGGGGTTGCGGACCCAATCAGACCAGGTCCAGGCACCGCATTGATCCTGGAGTCCCCTCCATTCATTCTATTGTCTCCCAACTATCGACACGTAATCTCCCAGAGTGGGAAAATGCTAATGCTAACTTTCACCGAACATTCACCTCACCGCCCTGGATAGCCGCCCGAGAGTCTTCGAATTCAGTCCCCGCAAGAAACATAGAAACATGGAAAATAGGTGCAGGAGTAGGCCATTCGGCCCTTCGAGCCTGCACCGCCATTCAATATGATCATGGCTGATCATCCAACTCAGTATCCTATACCTGCCTTCTCTCCATACCCCCTGATCCCTTTAGCCACAAGGGCCACATCTAACTCCCTCTTAAATATAGCCAATGAACTGGCCTCAACTACCTTCTGTGGCAGAGAATTCCACAGATTCACCACTCTCTGTGTGAAAAAAAAAGTTCTCATCTCGGTCCTAAAAGACTTCCCCCTTATCCTTAAACTGTGACCCCTTGTTCTGGACTTCCCCAACATCGGGAACAATCTTCCCGCATCTAGCCTGTCCAACCCCTTAAGAATTTTGTAAGTTTCTATAAGATACCCCCTCAATCTTCTAAATTTCAGCGAGTACAAGCCGAGTCTATCCAGTCTTTCTTCATATGAAAGTCCTGCCATCCCAGGGATCAATCTGGTGAACCTTCTCTGTACTCCCTCTATGGCAAGAATGTCTTTCCTCAGATTAGGAGACCAAAACTGTACGCAATACTCCAGGTGTGGTCTCACCAATGCCCTGTACAACTGCAGCAGAACCTCCCTGCTCCTATACTCAGATCCCCTCGCTATGAATGCCAACATACCATTCGCTTTCTTCACTGCCTGCTGCACCTGCATGCCTACTTTCAATAGAAAGAAAGAAAGAAAACACAGCACTCTTCAGTTTCAGTTCCAGTCGAGTTTATTGTCGCGTGTGCCGCGAGGTACAGTGAAAAGCCTTTGTCGCGCGTTAACCAGTCAGCGGAAAGACAATACACGATCACAATCGAGCCGTTGGCGGTGTGCAGATACATTATAAGGGAATAACCTTTTCACTCAGAGAGTTGTGACTCTGTGGAATTCTCTGCCTCAGAAGGCAGTGGAGGCCAATTCTCCGAATGCATTTAAGAGAGAGCGGGATAGAGCTCTTAAGGATAGCGGAGTCAGGGGGTATGGGGAGAAGGCAGGAACGGGGTACTGATTGAGAATGATCAGCCATGATCACATTGAATGGCGGTGCTGGCTCGAAGGGCTGAATGGCCTACTCCTGCACCTGTTGTCTATTGTCTAATAGTGTTTCGAGCAAGGGTAAAGCCAGTAATGTCCAGTCAAGGATAGTCCGAGCGAGGGTCACCAATGAGGCAGACAGTGGTTTAGTGTAAGAAGAGACCACAGATGCTGGTTTGAACCGAATATGGACACAAAAAAGCTGGAGTAACTCAGCGGGACGGGCACCATCTCTGGAGCGAAGGAACGGGTGACGTTCCGGGTCGAGACCCTTCTTCAGACCCGAAACGTCACCCATTCATTCCTTCCCTCCAGAGATGCTGCCTGTCCCACTGAGTTACTCCAGCATTTTGTGTCTATAGACAGTAGTTCAGCACTGCTCTCTGGTTGTGGTAGGATGGTTCAGTTGCCTGATTTTCTTCAAGTCCCTCATCCAAATGGAGAGTAACAGAAGTGGGAGGGTATTGCTCGGTCCGCCTTGGCCTACGTAATCCCCCAGTTGCCGAACACTTTAACTCCCCCTCCCACTCCCTCACTGGCCTTTCTGTCCTGGGCCTCCTCCGTTGTCAGAGTGAGGCCCAGCGCAAACTGGAGGAACAGCACCTCATATTTCACTTGGGCAGCTTATACCCCAGCGGTATGAACATTGTTTTCATTAATGTAATGCTTGCTTTCCCTCTCTCTTCGTCCCTCCCCCATCCTCATTCTCCGACTGGTTCTACTGTCCTTATGGTTGCCAACTGTCCCATATTAGCCGGGACATCCCATATATTGGGCTAAAATAGTTTGTCTTGTACGGGACCGCCCTTGTCCCATATTAGGCCCGGGGGATGCTATAGGTCCGGCCACTGTAGGCCTGGACACTGTAGGCCCGGACACTGTAGGCCAGGGGGGGCGCTGTAGACCCGGACACTGTAGGCCCGGACACTGTAGGCCCGGACACTGTAGGCCCGGACACTGTAGGCCTGGACACTGTAGGCCAGGGGGGGGCGCTGTAGACCCGGACACTGTAGGCCCGGACACTGATGACCGGACACTGTAGGCCCGGACACTGTAGGACCGGACACTGTAGGCCTGGGGGATGCTGTAGGCCCGGACACTGTAGGCCCAAACACTGTAGGCCTGGGGGCCGCTGTAGACCCGGACACTGTAGACCTGGACACTGTAGGCCCAGACACTGTAGGCCTGGGGGCCGCTGTAGGCCCGGACACTGTAGACCTGGACACTGTAGGCCCAGACACTGTAGGCCTGGGGGCCGCTGTAGACCCGGACAGTGTAGGCCCGGAGGCCCGGGCAATGCCTAACGGAGGTTGCGTAGCAACCCGCCTCCAGGCCCGGGTGGCCGCCATTGGTGGAGCGGGAGCACGTGGCCACTGGCTGGGTGAGGTCACGTGGGGCGTGGGGCGGTGGCATCACCCTTTGTCCCTTATTTGGGAGTGAGGTATTTGCCAACCCTACCTGTCCTCTTTGATTAAATATCACCGATTGTCTGCCTCTTTGTCACCTTCCCCTCAGCTAACAAAGAACCATTCTACGTTTCCTTCGCACCTGCTTTGATCAGTCGTTTTCACACCTCACCCTTCCATATCTCTAGACTCCCCCTCCCCTGACTCTCAGTCTGAAGAAGGGTCTCGACCCGCGATTGAGAAAGGAGGGGGGGGGGGGGGGGGGAGATGGAGGGGGGGAACGAGAAAGAGAGAAGGGAGGAAGAGAGAGCCGTTCCTCAAGAAGGGTCTCGAGCCCAAACGTCACCCATTCCTTCTCTCCAGAGATGCTGCCTGACCCGCTGAGTTACTCCAGCATTTTGGGTCTCCCTTCCTTGTGTAAACCAGCATCTGCAGTTCCTTCCTCAACAATACACAGAGGCTTGACAGTAATATATTCCTTTATTCGCCCCACACCGGGGATATTTACAATTGGCCACTGATGGAGAAATATCCCATTGCTCCAGAATATGTCATCGATGAAGGGATTTTTTTTTGAAAAAGCAAAACGCTGAAGAAACTCAACATTACTCCAGCATTCAGTGTCTATCTATTTGTCTGACGTGTTCTTTTGTATCACGTTGTATACACAGCGAGGAAGATAGCTCGTTGTTTAATGCTGCCTGTCTTGAATCGGGATCTGACAGATACAAGCATTTTCCAGGCAGTAATTCGTCTCTTTCCCAAAATAACACACTGGCAGAAATTAATGCATCATTGGAACCGATGAACAAACAAGCTGGTGGAATCAGAGCCCTGCGCACTGATTGTGTGGGAAGGAAGGTAGACACAAAGTGCTGGAGTAACTCAGCGGGTCAGGCAGCATCTCTGGTGGGAAGGAACGGGTGGCGTTTCGGGTCGAGACCCTTCTTCAGGCTGGGAGTCTGGGGAGAACGGAACGAGAGACACGGACGGTGATGTGGAGAGATATAGAACAAACTAGACGACCGGTTGGGCCCATTGGGTTCCCGCTGTGACTGTGCGTTGTGACGCAAGATTAACACGGAAGTATTAGATCAATAGACAATAGTCTGAAGAAGGGTCTCGACCCGAAACGTCACCCATTCTTTCTCTCCCGGAGATGCTGCCTGACCTGCTGCGTTACTCCAGCATTTTGTGAATGAATACCTTCGATTTGTACCAGCATCTGCAGTTATTTTCTTATATTGACAATAGACAATAGGTGCAGGAGTAGGCCATTCGGCCCTTCGAGCCAGCACCGCCATTCAATGTGATCATGGCTGATCATTCTCAATCAGTACCCCATTCCTGCCTTCTCCCCATACCCCCTGACTCCGCTATCCTCCGCTATCCTTAAGAGCTCGATCTAGCTCTCTCTTGAATGCATTCAGAGAATTGGCCTCCACTGCCTTCTGCGGCAGTGAATTCCACAGATTTACAACTCTCTGACTGAAAAGGTTTTTCCTCATCTCCGTTCTAAATGGCCTACCCCTTATTCTTAAACTGTGGCCCCTGGTTCTGGACTCCCCCAACATTGGGAACATGTTTCCTGCCTCTAACGTGTCCAACCCCTTAATGATCTTATACGTTTCAATAAGATCCCCTCTCATCCTTCTAAATTCCAGTGTATACAAGCCTAGTCACTCCAGTCTTTCAACATAGGACAGTCCCGCCGTTCCGGGAATTAACCTAGTAAACCTACGCTGCACGCCCTCAATAGCAAGAATATCCTTCCTCAAATTTGGAGATCCTTCCTCAAAATAGCGATCTCATCTTGTGAAGGAACTGCAGGTGCTGGTCTACACCAAAGATGGGCACAAAATGCTGGAGTAACTCAACGGGTCAGGCAGAACCTCTGGAGAGAAGGAATGGGTGACGTTTCGGGTCGAGACCCTTCTTCAGACTCAGACCCGTAGGTTAGTTATCCGGTTGAGGATTGTAAATTGTCCCCAGTGTGTGGGGCAGTGCTATTGCTGGTCAATAGACAATAGGTGCAGGAGTAGGCCATTCGGCCCTTCGAGCCAGCCCCGCTGGTCGGCACGGACCCGGTGAGCTAAAGGGCCTGTTTCCACGCTGTATCT